>NC_137900.1:77873742-78013241 GCF_963455335.1 Martes martes
ACACATATTCTCCAGATCACAGTGGGATATACCTGTTCATGTTAACACTGAACATATGTCACAGATAGATTATAAATTTTCAAGGAATTATGACACACGTTATTCTTATCAATAAATTTTAATTAAATGTTTTATACTGAGGTAATTGTAGTTATAACATGACACTGTATTTATAACATGACATAACAGAGATACCATGTATACTTTACCTAGTTTCTCTCAATGATAATGTCTTACAAAGCTGTAGGACAAAACCACCACCAAGATATTGACATTGATACAGCAAAGAGGCAAAGAGACCACTGTCTTCTTAATCCCTGGCAACCACTAAAATGTTTTCTATTTCTCTAATTTTCTCATTTGAAAATGTTATATAAATGGATTAATAAAGTGCTCTTTTGAAATTGACTCTTTTCACTCAGCAAAATTCAACTGTATTGAGATTGTTGCATGTACCAATAGTGTGTTCCTTTTTATTATTGAGTAGCATTTCATGGCGTGGATGTACCACAATTTGTTTAACGATTCCCCTGTTGTAAGACATCTGGGTTGTTTCCAGTTTTAGGCTATTATGAATAAAGCTTCTATAAACATTAGTTCACAGAGTTTTTTTTGTTTTGTTTTGTTTTGTTTTATGAATATAAGTCTTCATTTCTCCGGGTGAAATGCCCAGGAGTGAAATGGGTGGGCCAAATGGTAGTTTAATGTTCAGGGTTCTTTATGCTTGTTTTTTGCTTGTTTGTTTTAGGAAACTGCTAAACTGTTTTCCAGAATGACTATAGCATTTTACATTTCCACCAACAATGCATAAGCAACTGAAACTAGCCAGAATTTGATATTGTCACTATTTTTATTCAAGCTATAATGATAGGTGTGTAGTAATGTCTCATTGCGATTTTAGCTTGTGTTTCCCTAATTGCTAATAACACTCATTGTTTCCATGCAAAAATTTAAATTCTTGAATATTTATAGGGCTATACAAATTATCTATTTCATATTGGATAATAATAAGGATAATAATTTATGTGTCTAGAGTTGTTTGTAGCCTTCCTTTATTATCTTTTTGATGTCTGTTCTGTTCTGTTCATGTTCTGTGGGGTTATCCCCTACTTCATTTCTGGTATTGGTAATTTGTCTTCTCCTCTTTTTTCTTTTTCAATTTTGCTAAAGGTTTGCCACTTTTATTGGTCTTTTTTTTTAATAATGATTTTTGTTTAATTAATTTCTTTCTTGCTTAATTAATTTCTATATTATTTTCCTATTCTCAATTTCATTGATTTCTGCTCTTAGTACTATTTTTTTTTAATTTTCTTCCTTCTGCTCCTTTTGGGTTTAGTTTGGCCTTTTCTCTTTTCTAATGTATTCATTTTATGCTATAAATTTCATTCTCAGCCCTTTTCCAGCTGTGCCTCACAAATGTTGATATACTGTCTTTTCATTTTTATTCAGTCCAATGTACTTTTTCATATTCTTGAGACTTCCTTACTTGACCCATGAAATATTTAGATGTGTATCATTCATTTTCCAGGTGTTTAGAGATTTTCCTGTTGTCTTTCTTCTTTTTATTTCTAGTTTGATTCCATTGTGGTAAGAGAAAACGAAATGATTTCAATTATTTTAAATTTGTTGGGGTTTGTCTTTTGTCCCAGGAGGTGGTCTATCATGGTATATGCTTCCTGGGCACTTGAAAATGTGTCTATTCTGTTGTTGTTAGTTGGAGTATTCTGTAAATGTTGATTAGATATTATTGTTCAAAAATATTGTGACTTCTTCTAGATGCTTCCTGATTTTCTATTTGACCAATCACTTGTTGAGAAAGAAGTGTTGAATCTTCAACTATAGTTATGGATTTGTCTATTTTTCTTTTCAGTGCCATTAGTCCCTAAGACTTGGTTCACATTTCCCTCCCTCCCTCCTTCCTTCCCTCTCTCCTTCCATTTCCTCCCTCCCTTCTTCCCTTCTTCCCTCCTTCCTTCTTCCCTTCCATTCCCTTCCCTTCCTTCTTTTGACTGTTTAGATTAGAAAATTTCCACTATTCTGCCTGCCATTCACTGATTCTTTCCTTAATGTTCTCCATTTTGAGCCTACCCCTGAGTTTCCCATCTCAGCTATTATATTTTTCAGCTCTAAGATTATCACTTGCTTCTTTATTTTTTCTATTCCTTTGCTAACTCTTTCTGTTTTATCATTTGCTTAAAACTATTTGTAATTTTGCATTACAGTGTTTCTATTAGGGCTGCATTAAAATCATTGGCAGATAATGATAACATCTCTGTCTCCTCAATTTTGGCATCTACTGATTGTCATTTCTCATTCCAATTGACATCATCTTGGCTCTTGGTATGACAAGGATTTTCATTTGAAATGTAGAGATTATGTTGTAAAATTCTAGGTCTTAGTTAAGTCTACTATCTATTTATCTATTTTAAAGGAGTATTTTAAAAGATCTTATTTATTTAGTGAGAGATAGAGCATGTGCAAGCAGGGGGAGGTGCAGAGGAAGAGGGAGAGACAAAATCTCAAGCAGGCTCTGTACTCTGGAGTACAGAGCCCAAAGCAGGGCTCGATCTCATGAGAGATTGTCTGAGATCATGAAATGAGGGGAAATCAAGAGTTGGACACTTACCTGACTGAACCACCCAGGGGCCCCTAAATCTACTATTTATTTATTTACTTACTTATTTTTAAAAGATTTTATTTATTTATTTATTTATTTATTTATTTATCAGGTAGAGAGAGCACAAATAGGGGGAGCAGCAGGCAGAGAGAGAAGCAGGCTCCCCATTGAACAAGGAGCCTCACACGGAACTTGAACCCAGAACCGCAGGATCATGACCTGAGCTGAAGGCAGCCGCTTAATCAACAGAGCCATCCAGGTGCCCCCTTAAATCTACTGTTTAAACAAGAACTGGCCATCTCTGATATTGTTCTGGCTAAAGAGGGAGAGCACCACTTTGTTACTGCCAAATGGAGGTAAAAGTCTAGGTTCCCCACTTGATCTCTGTTTATAACCGGGACTGGAGGTTCATCATTACTGCTAGGCATGAATCTGGATCCCTATGCTATTTCCATGGTAACTTCAGTGGGGGTGCCCTCACTATGCTGGGTCAGGAACGTCCTGCCTCCCCACTAGGCTTGCTCTGGCACTGTCTGGTGCAGAGGCGAACGGTGGATTGGAGTAGAAATTCAGGCCTCCCTTATGGTCCCAAGTGACATTAAGTAGGATGGCTGGTGGGGAGGGGGGAAGACTTTCTCTGATACCGCCCCAGGCTTGGGTCTTGGTGTGTTTTGTTATGGTGCTATGAGGGTGGTAATCCAGGCTGCTCCTTGCTTGGTATTTGTTGGCGTGGTGTGGGGGTGCCGCACCACCTTTGCTGTGGTGTTCAACTGTAGTAGATTAGTTATTGCCTAAAATCTTTATGTCTTGCTTGCCTGTCCCTTTCCTGGTCCCTTGACCGAGAGAAGCAGCTTCTGTTGGGGCTTTCTTTGTCTGTGTCCATTGGCATTTTTGGTTGCTGGCTTCATCTTCCAGTTTTATATATATGAGACAAAAAGAAAACACAGGTTATTCATCATCCTACTGTTCCTTTGAGTCCTGAGGTCTCTGGCTTGTCTCCCTTCTTACCTTCAACTTTCAGAATCTTATGTGTATTTTATGTACAATTTCTAGAATTTTTAGTTGCACTAACTAGGAGAAAACTGGGATTAGTCTATCTTCCTGCAGGTGAAGTCCTTTATCAATAATCTTAAACTGTCATTTTGAATGCTTATTACCTAACTCCGGGCACAATATGATATTATTTTTTTTAGACTTTACATGTTTAGAGCAGTTTTAGGTACTACGATATTCTTTGTACACATTATTTTTCCCCTATTATAAAATGGGTGAGATATCATTATCTCAATTTAATGGGTGAGGCCTAAGGTTCAGAGAAGATAACAAGCTTACATAAACAAAAAACAAAGTCAGGATTTAACCCTAATATCTTTTATTTTCTAAGCTGACTCTTTCGAAGTCATGCTGTTAACTCTGCTCTATATAGAATCATTGGTCTATATCTGGAATTTTTGGAATTCCCAGTGACTGAAAGAGAAACTCTGAGAGAGAATCATAAAAATGGTATGTAATCCAGGAATCAGGACACATGAAAGAAAACTGAAAGAGAGTGAATACTGGAGAGAAAAGACTGTGTTCACACATCTGAACAATTTTCAGATGGATGACACATTTGAACTCTTCTGCAGGTCTCAAGAGAACACGAGCAGGACTAATGATTAAATGTTCCAAGAATCCTGAGTTCAGTTTCATTATAGGAAGAACAGTTACAGATGTCTGAAATAAAGATAGATTGTCTCTGGTGGCCATGAACTTCCATCCCTACGTGAGTCCAAGCAGGAACTGGATTAATGTCTTGTGGCTGAACGGTACGCACAGGTTTGGCAGATATGACCTCAAAGCCCCTCTCTCTTATCACCTTTAATGCAGGCTCTGGTATGTACCAGCTATGTGATACTGGACATATTACCTCTTTCTAAGCTTAACGTTTCTCTTCTGTAGAATGGGGATAACAATCATACAAGCTTCACAAGATGATTATGAGGATTGGATGAGATGGTGGCCTGCCATGTAGAAAGTACGATGATGACGATGATGGTGGTGCTGGTGGTTAATATTGTGGGTTCCAAGGGTACTCTATGCAGGTTCATTGAAGAGTTCACATTTTTGTTGTAGAGAGAGAGGCCGAGGAACTGATGAAGAGAGTCTTAAATAATAAAAATAGATGTAAGAATGAAAATTTTACTATACCCTACCTGTTCATGAATATTTTAGTATTCTAGAACCGACCTGAACTTATCATTGGTACTCAAGATGTCTTGCATTTGGGATACACCCCTGCACAGAGCAAGTACAAAATGAGTGTACATGTGTCCAGTTATATGGTAATTCAAGTCCCTCAAAATTTGTTCATCATATGAGTCAGGTGGATTCTGCCTCCACATTACCATTTGATCTTTGGCAAGCCTCTTAGTATCACTTTGATTCCAACTTTCTATTTCACAAAATAAGATTTACAGAAGGTCATCTCTACGTATTGACCGTGCCCTGGGGCTTGGTTATTTTTCACGTTGGAATGAATCCATTTACCTTATAAGGGTCAGAAAAACTCCATCACTCAATTGGCCAGGCTCCTTTCTTCCCATTGTCTTTCTCAGAGTCACCAATCAAGGGAATTCACATTATCGAAGCCTGCACTCCAGCCAGATTCCATTCTAATTTTGTTTCAGTTTCAGAAGCAGTGATTCATGGGCCACTGCTGTCCTTGTTGGGATTCACTTTCTTAGATGAATTAGCTATTCCCAGCATTTCTTCTTGCAAAATTCTCGACCCTGCGGTGGGAGGGGGGTGGGGATGTCGGTATTACTTATTTCACTTTCCTCTTAAGAGGAAAAGGCTTCAAGGAGTTTGGGAATTGGGGTTGGTTCCCAATAGACACTTTCACACTTAGATCACTTCTAATGATGAAATATTTTCCAGACAATCTGTTTGAGCATTTCCATCCATTTAAGCACTGTAAGCATCAAAGAGGTGCCTGCTTCCTTCATAGGAGCTTTACAAGAAGTCACAGCCTTCCAATGGTGAAGGGGGTATGCCTGCTTATAAGACCTACTTCCAACCAACTCTGTAGGTCAGGTGGTATACATCTTTGGAGAAAACTTTACTGCTATGGCCACTCCTCCAGTGGACAACACCAATGTTTCCTGGCAACTCAAACTGAAAATTTTCCCCTCTCTCTCATTCCTCACCATCAGTTGGTCTCTATGTCCAGTCCATTCTACTTTCTAAATTTGTTTTTCTTTTTTTCTTTTTTTTTTTTTTTGAATATTCAGCTCCTCTTCCCTACAAACACTTCCAGTGGCTAGACTATTGCTGGGGCTATTTTAAAGGCCTGAGTTCAACCCCTTGGTTTCACTGTTGAGTCTCACTGTGTTCTTCATCATCCTTCACACGACTTGATGAGGCCATCATTTCAGTTATAAATCCAGGTACAGTCATTCCTAGTGCCCAGGAGCAAGCAGCACAGTGGCTCAGTAAAGAGTGTCTAAGTAGCTTATCACCCATGAAGCATGCTGGGATTCACATAATCTACCCTATTCTCCTTTGTCAATTTTATTTCTCTCCAAGAACCTCTGTGCACCCAAAGTCCAAAGCACTGAACTACTGGTACTTCATCAACACACCATACTCTTTTACTTTTCTGGGTTTTTGTAATTCTATGTCCTTTGTCTAAAATACCCTTCCCCTCAAAATCCCATACCTAGCAAACTCATTCTTCACCATGAAGAACTGCTTTAACTCTAACTTTTTCTGTTTTACCTTCCTTGATTGCCTAGGTGATTTTTTTTTCCTATTCTCATTGTGCCTTAAAAATATATATAGTGTTTTGTTTATTTTATCACTATTCTCTTATAGACCATGGACACTAGAAGGAAATAAATATTATCTTTTTTCTCTTTTTATGTATAGATGTGGTTCTTTTTTAATGTGTTAAAATTTAATAAATACGTATTTCTTTGTGGATAACCAACTATCTGTTCATCAGATGTGAGAGCATTTTGAGAAAAGTGACTGGCTTTTTAAGAAGGTAACAATGCGTAAGTGGAGCCTTTGTTGGTGGCCAGGCTATAAAACTGCTAGAGGTTGTAAAGGCTTCATTTAAAGGTTGATTTCATGCTACCCATGGGCTATCCATGGGTTGTTAGTAAACTTTGCTCCTATATAAAGTCCTGATCGAAGCAGATTAGTCATCAAGGAAGGAGTCATGCCTGCATTTGTGACATTTATCATTCCATTCTGTTTATGACCATGGACAGAATATTTTGACAAAAATACATATCCAGAAGAAGTCAGGCCAAGAGTCCACCATCCCTTCTATCCCTGGAATCCCAGGTATACTAGGAGTATATCCCAGTTTCTACTAGCAGTAGAAACAAAGCTGCATTAGGCCTTTAAGTTCAGGTAATAGGAATCTGGGGACTAGGATCACTCACACCAGGAGGAAGAGCACACAGGTAACTGGAACTCAGGGCTACTGTCCCTCTGCATGGTGACTGCACCACTAGCTGTGTATTTTGGTGGAGAGTATAAGCAATTCTGTTTGTTGTAGCCTTGTTGAACATGAACTAAGAAAGGAAGAATGAGCAACAGAACAACGGAGAATAAGGAAAGGTAGATTCTAAAAGTGACTGACCAGCAAAGAAAATGGCAACCGAAAAAAAAAAAAATGAGGGCTTTTCAGGTGTCCTCATAGAGGACATCAGCATGTAATTTCTGGTTCTCTGGAGTTTCGATACCTGAGGAGAAGAGATGGACTGTGACGGACTTTCCCGCCTTGCCATTGCTCTGCCCCTTCTTCGTTGTCACTCCCCACTGGGAGATTTGGGTAGTTTTTTCTAGTGTTAACTCAAACACACCTCTTCCACAAAGCTTCTCTGATTATATTTCATAGACCCTAATCCACATCATTCCCCTTCCTGGCACATGGGTCATGTGGTATGGTTCTAGGAGCATCCCCCAGAAAACACCTTCTCCCTTGCTAATTGTATGAAACTGATAAGTTTGCTTGAGTTCTCAGTAGCTCAAAAACTCTGACCCAAGTTTCCATGAGAAAATACAGATTCTGTATCACACAGAAGTGCAAAAGGCTTATGTCATATCCTTTTCTGATATTTGCTCTGATAGAGGTGCCAAAAGGAAAAGACAGAACTAGACACTTGTTAAAGGTGGAAAGACGGGGCACCTCGGTGGCTCAGTCAGTTAAGCCTCTGCCCTCAGCACGGGTCATGATCCCAGGGCCCTGAGATTAAGTCCCACATCAGGCTTCTTGCTTAGCAGGGAGCCTGCTTCTCCCCTGACCGCCATTCCCCCTACTTGTGCTTGCTCTCTCCTTCTCTCTCCCTTTCTCCTCCTTCTCTCTGCTAGATAAATAAATTAAAATCTTTTTTGTTTTTTAAAAAAAGGTGGAAACACAGATTTTTCCAAGCTACTGTAGTAGAGGAGAGAGTCTCCAGTACAGACTTAACCAGCTCCAACAAAGACAAAGGTAGGTAAGTTTGTTGTTGTTGTTGTTGTTGTTGTTGTTGTTGTTGTTGTTGTTTTAAAGGAGGAGGAATAGGAATAGAGACTATGGAGAAGTGAAAAGGGGAACCAAAAAGTGACAAGGAACTGGAAAATGAAAGGCAGGTAAGTATAGAATTGCTGAAAATGGTCTGATGATGGGTTGGGACAAAGTACATTTTACAGTTTGGCAGCCTTGCATTTTCTTGAGCTAAGGCTCAGCATGACGGCTGGGATCATCTTTAGGGACATAGCCTAGCACAGGTGGAAGTCAAGTTAAAATCTATTCAAATATCTTAGCACAGTGCTTGGGCAACTCCTTTGTGCTGCTTGGGAGCTCACAGTTTCCAGAAGAAGGAGCAGAAAATACTTAAATAAATAAGGGAGGTTTTATAGTGGGAAGTATGGGAGACAGAATGGTGCCCAGAGATGTCTACATCCTATTTCCTGGAACCTTTATTGAGTATATTATAAAAGGGAGTGTCAGAGTTAGGGGCGAAGTGATGACAGAGCCAGAGAGAGAGAAAGAGAGAGATCTGAAGAGGCTGCTGACCTGGATGGTGGGGAAGGGACCAGGGCAAGGGAGTGCGTGTAGCCTCCAGAAGAGGGGTTAAGCAAGGAGATGGACTCTCCGCCCCACTGGTACATAGATTTTAGCCTTGCAAGACTCATTTCAGACTTCTGACAGCCAGAAGAGCAAGAAAATTCATTTATGTTTTTGTAAGTCACTAAAACTTGCCTGTGTTTGTGGGTCATTTGTTACAGCAGCAGTAGGATGACACAAGACAATAAACATGGTCCTCAAGCTGCCCATTTCGCCAGTCCCCGCAAGCTCTGGCACCACATCCTGAGGACTGTGACATCCAGGGGACTGAAGGAAAGTGTGTACACTGGAACTCTTTCCCAGGAGCACAGTTTCTTGGTAAAGCAAGAACACGGCTGATATTCATTGCCCAAGAATGTGGCATTTTGCTGTGTTGCTTGCAGTTTTGATATTAATAGGAATGATCTTAATGTGATCATCATTTTATCATTTGATTGCATTTCCTTGGTGAATCAAATGACTCCCAAGCTCATTGACATTTAAAGAAAGAGTGTATGCTCCCTAGTTGGTGTACTGAAACAGGAAAAGGTTGGGGTGATTCGTGCAGAGAAAGCTCATTTCTAAGCTATTTCAGTCGTCTTTTCACATCTGCCAATAATCTCTCTTCCAAAAGCAATATTGGCTGGGGCACTGGAAGAATGTGCTAGTCTTTTCAGACGGGCTGAAAACTACCAGCAAAGTTTACTGAGCAGCCTTGTTACTAAAGCCACAGAGATGATAATTCTTTTCCTCCGGGGAAATCATATGTTCCCCTTCATTGTTACTTCTCGCCTCTATTGCACAGGTTCCAGTGGTCAATGCTTAGCATGCAAAGTCCCAGAAACGTGGACCTGCATATTTTATCAGCTTCCCTCCACCCTGAGTCTCCGTTCTGTTCCCTACCAGACCTCATTCTTTCACATTGATGTAACAAAGTTACAGACTCAGGTTTTAAGTAAAATGTCAGGGTGCAAATAATTGCCATGATAATCACCACTACTGGGAATAAAGAACATCTTATGTGCCAGGAACTGTGCTGGGCACTTTGTATTTATTTCATTTATTTGACCTGAGTTTTCATGTATTCAGTCTGACATTAGTTAATGTTGTTTGCACTACTGGTTAGAGCCAACATCGGGCTTGGAAAGTAAGAAGCTAAGATTTCTAAGAGCCGGTAGTGTTTCAGGAGAGTAGTGCATGTTTCTGCTCTGGTTGCCCTAAGAAATAGGGCCATTTCTCTTAGTGCGGAGGCAGGTGGGGGTGCCACAGTTGGCATATAGAATGAATGATGTTCAGTGTTTATTGAGGAACCTATGTGCATACTAACAGTTTGAGACACTCTTTGCAGATCTTTTCAAACACATGGGGTGTGAACTCTGGAATTATACTGTCCAGTTTGGTCCTGTCTCCCCCAGTTCATTCACTCATGCTTTCTTCTATTAACTCAACACATATTTGTCACCACTCACGACAGCGTCCACACCTCCGAGGATGGGGGCTGGTACGCAAACAAAACAAAGTTGGTTCTTTCATGAAGTTTATATAATGGTGGAAGAAACAGGCAAAAGCAACATCAACAACAAAACCCACTTATATAATATAGACAAATGGTGATAAATGCTAAGTGGGAAGTGAGGTAGGGGAGGAGATAGGGCAAAACAGGTGCATCAGAGAAGAATTCTCTCTCACCCAGATGGCGTGAGAGCAGCAGGCCATGTTTCCTTCTGGGAGAAGAGAGTTTCAGGCTGAGGAACAGCAAGTGCAAAGGCATCCCTGGTGTCATAAAGGGTCCACAGCCAACGGCTTGTGTTCGGTTGCCCTGATTCCCTTACTAATGATTCATTAAGGAACTGTTCTCAGGAGGAATCTACAAAGGGAGTAAGGAAGATAGGGGAGGAAAGTGTGAGAAATCAGGCAAAGTCCAGGCCTTAGTTTGATCTTTTCCTGGATAAACTCCACTGGCCTCTGTCATGACAGGCAAGAGGGCTAGTTCCAGGTGCACAAAGGCAGTCCTTTAAAGAAGGTCTTTGGGGTCATTCAGAGGACATGGCTCCCCAGGGCTGAAGGATGAGCACAGAGAACCAACAGAAGGACTCAAGGGGATATGGGTGGAACATCAGTTGTGCCCCTTAAAGCCTGCATACTAGAGCAGAGTGAGAAAGAATAGGGCGTGAAAGCTGTCAAGGAGGTGGCCAGGGACCCATCACGGAGGGACTTTGGATTTTTACATTATTAGTAATGGGAAGCCTTGAAGATATTTTGGGCAAAAGAGTGGCATGATGTGATTTACATTTTAAAAGGATCAGTTAAGCTGCTGTGTGAATCATAGACTCAGGGGAATTAGAGCAGAAGCACCAAAGACTGTTAGGAGGCTGTGGTAGAATTCTAGGGGGATTATGACCTTGGATCTACACTGTTCAACACAGAAGCCACTGGCCAAATATGGTTACTGAGCACTTGGAATAGGGCTCACTCAAAATGACATGTGCTGTAAGTTTAAGTACACATCAGACATCAAAGGCTTAGTAGGAAATAAATATTGTATAATACTTCACAAATATTATTTTGTATTGATCACATGTTTAAATGGTAATATTTTGCTCAAATAACTTCAAACAAAATACTAGTAAATGTGCAAATTACATTATTAAAATGTTATTTAACTGTTTCTTTTTACTTTTTAAATGTGGCTACCAGAAAATTCAAATTCACCTGTGTAGGTGGCATTGTATCTCTGTTGGACATCTCAGTTTAGACTCACGGTGAAAAGTGCTTAGCTTCTGTAGATATTATAAAAGTAGAGAGGATAGAATTTGCTAATGGAGAGTATGTAAGAGTGTAAAAAGTACACTGGATGATGGTGACATTTTCCAAGATGAAAACCACTGGGGCTGGGGAGCTGGTGATGACAGGAAATGGAATTTGGTTTTGGTCTTAAGTTGGGGATGTCTAATGGACCTTGAAATCAAGGTGATGAATGGATGGTTGGAGTGAGTCTGGAGTTCCCTGGAGAGATGATGACTAGAGACTTAAGTTTGAGAGTATTTAGTAAACAAATAGTTTTTAAAGCAATTGGACCTGAGGCTATCGCCTGTGGAGTGAGAGTAAAGAAGAGGTATGTTGACTAAAGCCTGATGTAGTCAATCTTCAGAAAGATTAGGAAGTAGTAGGGCTCTTAGAAATAAATCTTGCTAGTTGTCTGAACTTGGTCAATTTCCCTACTTAAACCTTTGTTTTATTACATATAAAAAGGGCCTGATAATAGTACAAGCTTTATAGAGTGGATAAGAGAAGTAAAGGGATAATATATATCCACATCTAGTATAGTATCTGGCAAAAACTAATATCCTAGTAAACATTAGTTATTGTATTTTCCCTTTGATAGGTGTCTTACTGGATCAGTCACCAATAACAAAAAAGGCTCCAATTCTGGGGTGGTTGTCCATTTGTTCTAGTTTGGGAAAAAGTAGTATTTTTGTCTGCCCACCCTGGGAGGCACAAAGCTAGGTACCATGTTTACCACTCTGCCTCTGCTGCCATTTGGCACTTTTTCAGATGCAGATGCCATATCTTGACAGGAGTGGGATGAATATCAACGGGAAAGCCTGCTTCATTTCTTTACAAGAACCGGAAGGAGAAGATTCAAATTTAGGACCTTGAGCCAAGGAGGTCCAGCACCCACACTGTTATGGTTGGAGAGGCAGCTGAAGTGTCGTCCTGGTAGGCCCAGTAGAAACACTAGCCTAGTTAAGCAAGTATCCCAAAGGCCCATCTCTGGGATGCTAAGTTGGTGGGGAGGGTAGGAGAGAGCACACTGGAATGGAGATCACTTACAGAGATTCTTTTTTTTTTTTTAATTTTTTTATTTTAATAAACACATAATGTATTTTTATCCCCAGGGGTATAGGTCTGTGAATCGCCAGGTTTACACATTTCACAGCACTCATCATAGCACATACCCTCCCCAATGTCCATTTCCCCACCACCCTCTCTCGTCCCCCCTCCCCCCAGCAACCCTCAGTCTGTTTTTTGAGATTGAGTCTTCTATGGTTTGTCTCCCTCCCAATCCCATCTTTTCATTTTTTCTTTTCCTACCTCTCCCCAACCCCCCCCCCGCATTGCATCTCCACTTCCTCATATCAAAGAGATCATATGACAGTTGTCTTTCTCCGATTGACTTATTTCGCTAAGCATGATACCCTCTAGTTCCATCCATGTCGTCGCAAATGGCAAGATTTCATGTCTTTTGATGGCTGCATAGTATTCCATTGTGCATATATACCACATCTTCTTTATCCATTCATCTGTTGATGGACATCTAGGCTCTTTCCACAGTTTGGCTATTGTGGACATTGCTGCTATAAACATTCAGGTACACGTGCCCCTTCGGAGCACCACGTTTGTATCTTTAGGATATGTACCCAGTAGTGCAATCGCTGGGTCATAGGGTAGCTCTATTTTCAGTTTTTTGAGGAACCTCCACACTGTTTTCCAGAGTGGTTGCACCAGCTTGCATTCCCACCAGCAGTATAGGAGGGTTCCCCTCTCTCCGCATCCTCGCCAGCATCTGTCATTTCTTGACTTGTTAATTTTAGCCATTCTGACTGGTGTGAGGTGGTATCTCATTGTGGTTTTGATTTGTATTTCCCTGATGCCAAGTGATGTGGAGCATTTTTTCATGTGTCTGTTGGCCACCTGGATGTCTTCTTTGCAGAAATGTCTGTTCATGTCCTCTGCCCATTTCTTGACTGGATTATTTGTTCTTTGGGTATTGAGTTTGATAAGCTCTTTGTAGATTTTGGATACTAGCCCTTTATCTGATATGTCATTTACAAATATCTTCTCCCATTCTGTCAGTTGTCTTTTGGTTTTGTTAACTGTCTCCTTTGCTGTGCAAAAGCTTTTGATCTTGATGAAATCCCAATAGTTCATATTTGCCCTTGCTTCTGTTGCCTTTGGCGATGTTCCTAGGAAGAAGTTGCTGCGGTTGAGGTCAAAGAGGTTGCTGCCTGCATTCTCCTCAAGGATTTTGATAGATTCCTTTCTCACATTGAGGTCCTTCATCCATTTTGAGTCTATTTTCGTGTGTGGTGTAAGGAAATAGTCCAATTTCATTTTTCTGCATGTGGCTGTCCAATTTTCCCAGCACCATTTGTTGAAGAGGCTGTCTTTTTTTCCATTGGATATTCTTTCCTGCTTTGTCAAAGATTAGTTGACCATAGAGTTGAGGGTCTATTTCTGGGCTCTCGATTCTGTTCCATTGGTCTATATGTCTGTTTTTGTGCCAGTACCATACTGTCTTGATGATGACAGCTTTGTAATAGAGCTTAAAGTCTGGAATTGTGATGCCACCGACTTTGGCTTTCTTTTCAATATTCCTTTGGCTATTCGAGGTCTTTTCTGGTTCCATATAAATTTTAGGAATATTTCTTCTATTTCTTAAAAAAAAATGGATGGGATTTTGATAAGGATTGCATTAAATGTGTAGATTGCTTTAGGTAGAATAGACATTTTCACAATATTTGTTCTTCCAATCCATGAGCATGAAACATTTTTCCATTTCTTTGTGTCTTCCTCAATTTCTTTCATGAGTACTTTATAGTTATCTGAGTACAGATTCTTTGCCTCTTTGGTTAGATTTATTCCTAGGTATCTTATGGTTTTGGGTGCGATTGTAAATGGGACTGACTCCTCAATTTCTCTTTCTTCTGTCTTGTTGTTAGTGTAAAGAAATGCGACTGATTTCTGTGCATTGACTTTATATCCTGACACTTTACTGAATTCCTGTATAAGTTCTAGCAGTTTTGGAGTGGAACCTTTTGGGTTTTCCACATATAGTATCATATCATCTGCAAAGAGTGATAGTTTGACTTCTTCTTTGCCAATTTGGATGTCTTTAATTTCTTTTTGTTGTCTGATTCCTGAGGCTAGGACTTCTAGTACTATGTTGAACAGCAGTGGTGATAATGGACATCTCTGCTGTGTTCCTGACCTTAGCGGAAAAGCTTTCAGTTTTTCTCCATTGAGAATGATATTTGCGGTGGGTTTTTCATAGATGGCTTTGATGATATTGAGGTATGTGCCTTCTATCCCTACACTTTGAAGAGTTTTAATCAGGAAGGGATGCTGCACTTTGTCAAACGCTTTTTCAGCAACTATTGAGAGTATCATATGGTTCTTACTCTTTCTTTTATTACTGTGTTGTATCACATTGATGGATTTGCGGATGTTGAACCAACCTTGCAGCCCTGGAATAAATCCCACTTGGTCGCGGTGAATAATCCTTTTAATGTACTGTTGGATCCTATTGGCCAGTATTTTGGTGAGAATTTTCGCATCTGTGTTCATCAAGGATATGGGTCTGTAAATATCTTTTTTGGTGGGATCCTTGTCTGGTTTTGGGATCAAGGTGATGCTGGCCTCATAGAATGAGTTTGGAAGTTTTCCTTCCATTTCTATTTTTTGGAACAGTTTCAGGAGAATAAGAATTAAATCTTCTTTAAATGTTTGGTAGAATTCCCCTGGGAAGCCGTCTGGTCCTCGACTTTTGTTTGTTTGGAGATTTTTGATGACTGTTTCAATCTCCTTACTGGTTATGGGTCTGTTCAGGTTATCTATTTCTTCCTGGTTCAGTTGTGGTAGTTTATACGTCTCTAGAAATGTATCCATTTTTTCCAGATTTTCAAATTTGTTGGCGTAGAGTTGCTCGTAGTATGTTCTTATAATTGTTTGTATTTCTTTGGTGTTGGTTGTGATCTCTCCTCTTTCATTCATGATTTTATTTGTTTGCATCCTTTCTCTTTTCTTTTGGATAAGTCTGGCCAGGGGTTTGTCAATCTTATTAATTCTTTCAAAGAACCAGCTCCTAGTTTTGTTGATTTGTTCTATTGTTTTTTTAGTTTCTATTTCATTGATTTCTGCTCTGATTTTTATGATTTCTCTTCTCCTGCTGGGTTTAGGCTTTCTTTGTTGTTCTCTCTCCAGCTCCTTTAGGTGTAGGGTTAGGTTGTGTATTTGAGACCTTTCTTGTTTCTTGAGAAAGGCTTGCACCGCTATATATTTTCCTCTCAGGACTGCCGTTGTTGTGTCCCACAGATTTTGAACTGTTGTGTCTTCATTATCATTTGTTTCCATGATTTTTTTCAATTCTTCTTTAATTTCCTGGTTGACCCATTCATTTTTTAGAAGGATGCTGTTTCATCTCCATGTATTTGCATTCTTTCCAAATTTCCTCTTGTGATTGAGTTCTAGCTTCAGAGCATTGTGGTCTGAAAATAAGTAGGGAATGATCTCAATCTTTTGATACCGATTGAGACCTGATTTATGACCCAGGATGTGGTCTATTCTGGAGAATGTTCCATGTGCACTAGAGAAGAATGTATATTCTGTTGCTTTGGGATGGAATGTTCTGAATATATCTGTGATGTCCATCTGGTCCAGTGTGTCATTTAAGGCCTTTATTTCCTTGTTGATCTTTTGCTTAGATGATCTGTCCATTTCAGTGAGGGGAGTGTTAAAGTCCCCTGCTATTATTGTATTACTGTCGATGTATTTCTTTGATTTGGTTATTAATTGGTTTATATAGTTGGCTGCTCCCATGTTAGGGGCATAGATATTTAAGATTGTTAGGTCTTCTTGTTGGACAGACCCTTTGAGTATGATATAGTGTCCTTCCTCATCTCTTATTATAGTCTTTGGCTTAAGATCTAATTGATCTGATATAAGGATTGCCACCCCAGCTCTCCTCTGATGTCCATTAGCATGGTACATTGTTTTCCACCCCCTCACTTTAAATCTGGAGGTGTCTTCGGGTCTAAAATGAGTTTCTTGTAGGCAGCATATTGATGGGTTTTGTTTTATTATCCATTCTGATACCCTGTGTCTTTTGATTGGGGCATTTAGCCCATTAACATTCAGGGTAACTATTGAGAGATATGAATTTATTGCCATTGTATTGCCTGTAAGGTGACTGTTCCTGTATATTGTCTCTGTTTCTTTCTGATCTACTACTTTTAGGGTCTCTCTTTGCTTAGAGGACCCCTTTCAATATTTCCTGTAGAGCTGTTTGGTGTTTGCAAGTTCTTTCAGCTTTTGTTTGTCCTGGAAGCTCTCTATCTCTCCTTCTATTTTCAATGATAGCCTAGCCGGATATAGTATTCTTGGCTGCATGTTTTTCTCGTTTAGTGCTCTGAATATATCATGCCAGTTCTTTCTGGCCTGCCAGGTCTCTGTGGATAGGTCTGCTGCCAATCTAATGTTTTTACCCTTGTATGTTACAGACTTCTTTTCCCGGGCTGCTTTCAGGATTTTCTCTTTGTCGCTAAGACTTGTAAATTTTGCTATCAGATGACGAGGTGTGGACCTATTTTTATTGATTTTGAGGGGCGTTCTTAGCATCTCCTGGATTTTGATGTTTGTTCCCTTTGCCATATTAGGGAAATTCTCTCCAATAATTGTCTCCAATATACCTTCTGCTCCTCTCTCTCTTTCTTCTTCTTCCGGAATCCCAATTATTCTAATGTTGTGTTGTCTTATGGTGTCGCTTATCTCTCGAATTCTCTCCTCGTGGTCCAGTATTTGTTTGTTTCTCTTTTGCTCAGCTTCTTTATTCTCTGTCATTTGGTCTTCTATGTCACTAATTCTTTCTTCTGCCTCATTTATCCTAGCAGTGAGAGCTTCCATTTTTGATTGCACCTCATGAATAGCTTTTTTTATTTCAACTTGGTTAGATTTTAGTTCTTTTATTTCTCCAGAAAGGGCTTTTATCTCTCTGGAGAGGGTTTCTCTAATATCTTCTATGCCTTTTTCGAGCCCGGCTAGAACCTTGAGAATTGTCATTCTGAACTCTAGATCTGTCATGTTACCAATGTCCGTATTGATTAGGTCCCTAGCCTTCGGTACGGCCTCTTGTTCTTTATTTTGAGGTGAGTTTTTCTGCCTTGTCATTTTGTCCAGATAAGGTTTGCTTTCTCCTGCTGTGGAATTCTGCTGTTCTTGGTGACTGAAGTTGGTTTTGGATGGGTTTCTTGTTGATCTTCTGGGGGAGGGGCCTGTTGTAGTGATTCTCAATTGTCTTTGCTGCAGGCGGAATTGCACCCCCCTTGCCAGGGGCCGGGCTAAGTAATCCGCTCGGGTTTGCTTTTGGGAGCTTTTGTTCCCTGAGCGCTTTCTGTAGAGTTCCGGAGGACGGCAATGAAGATGGTGGCCTACCAATCTCTCAGCCCGGAGGAGCCGAGAGCTTGGGGTTCCGCTCCTCAGTGCGCCCTTAGAGAAAAGCGCCCAACCACCCCGCCTCCCTGGCTTGCGGTCGCGCCTTGAGGAAAGCAGTCAATTGCTGGAGCCTGGAAAAAAGCGCCCAGTCGCTTCCGTCTCCGTGGCCTCTGGCCGCGCTCTGAGCCCACCCAGCCTGCAACCGGCACAATGTAACCCCGGGCTGAGAGCTCCCTCCTCAGCTTTGTCGCTGTAGCCGGCTTCCCCGCTCTAATACCTGGGAGCTCCACGGCACTCAGACACCCCCAGTCCTTCCGGGACCCCGCAGGACCTGGGGTTATGCTGACCCCGCCTGGGTTTCCCCCACCGGTTTAGCTCCTGGAGCGATGTCTCCCAGTGGAGCAGACTTTTAAAAGTCCCAATTTTGTGCTCCGTTGCTCCGCCGCTTGCCGGGAGCCAGCCCCTCCCTCTGGGGTCTATCTTCCCGTCACTTTGGATTCACTTCTCCGCAGGTCCTACCTTTCAGAAAGTGATCAATTTTCTGTTTCTAGAATTGTTGCTCTTCTTCTCTTCAATTTCCCTTTGGATTTGTAGGTGTTCACAATGGTTAGATAAGCTATCTAGCTGATCTCCTGCTACCCGATATCGTCTCAGCCTGCTACTTCCCCGCCATCTTTCTCCCCTCTCTGACTTAGAGAGATTCTATATTGGCAACTGCGATGGGAAGAATAAGGTCTGCCTAGAGGTGTACATGTCCTAATCCTCGACCTCTATGAATGTGGTATCTTACATGGCAAAAAGGACTTTGCAGATGGGATTAAGTTAGGGGTAAACATGGGAAGGTTATTCTGGATTAGGCTGGTGGGCCTGACGTAATCACAAGTGCCAGTATAAGAGGGAGGCAGGAGTTGTAGAGTCAGTGAACCAGACGTGAAGGTGAAGCCGAGGTGAGGGGCAGAGAGTGAGAGGGGTTTGAATATGCATGCTTCTGGCTTTGAACAGAGGGAGCAGACTTGAGTCCAGGAGTGCAACAGCCTTCAGATGCTGGGAAAGGCAAGGAAACCGATTCTCCTCTAAATCCTCCTAAAAGAACCCAGT
Source organism: Martes martes (assembly GCF_963455335.1). Taxonomy (NCBI): domain Eukaryota; kingdom Metazoa; phylum Chordata; class Mammalia; order Carnivora; family Mustelidae; genus Martes; species Martes martes. The sequence continues at coordinate 77,892,750 of NC_137900.1, forward strand.
CTTGCTGACATCTTGATGTTGGTCCACTGAGACCATTCTAAACTTCTGAGCTCTAGAACTCTAGAATAATACAGGTGTGTTGTTTTAAGCTACCTCGTTTGTGGTCATTTGTCACAGCAGCAGTGAGAAACACAGTAACCCTTAGAAGTCATAGGCTATGAGTCAAAATTATCGAGAAACCAAACCCACCCAGGATTCCATTCCCTAGTAATCTCACAGATCTGGACCACCGCTAAGGAGAAAAGCAACAAAAGGGTTCAGAGGCATGCAAATAAATGGTATTTATAAACTAAACTAAAGCCCCCAAACCTTACTGGTGCCACAGTCCACACACTGCTATTTCAACAAAAATTCCACCAACTCAGCCTGCCACAGAGGGGCATCATGTTAGAAATAGGGGGAAGAGCTGCTCAAGGAAAAATATTTGGTAGCAGTGAGAGGTATAATGGCCCTCAGCCTCACGGGTGTCAGATGGAGGGATGTGGAAGAAAATCCCCCACAGCTCATTCAGGCAGAATAGTCCATGGAGGACTGATGAGAGCATCCATACACTCCATATATTAAAAGTAATAAAAATAACATAAATGCTCTTTCTGAAGATCCAAGAAAAAAATAGGGTTTTGGAGTACTCAGGTACTCAAGAAAGAATTAAATGTATTTTATGACGTCTCCCAGGGGAAAACAAAAGAAAATGTTAATTTCATTTAAAAACAAACCAACCTTGTTTCTCAAAAGTGATAAACATAATTAACCAAGAAGCCATGCTATGGGTATGGCATGGGTGGCTTTCCAGCTGTAATATGCATGTAAGCGAATGTATACAGATATGCGCTAAGGGCTTTAAATGTCGTTTATGCTTGGATATGGAATCGTTTGAGGGAAGAAAGCTGATAGATTGCAGAAGGTAGAGATACGGAAAATTATATAAATGTTGCTTTGTTCTATGAATACCACGCATTATATTTTGCATATATTACTTTACCTATTTCTCATGAATTATCTAAAGTGGCTGCCAATATCCTACAGGCCTTACATAAATTATCCCAGCTCACAATCCCCAAAAGTGGTATAATAGGGTTCAAATTTAGGTCTACTTGATTCTGAGATCTAGATGAATCTTCGATTCCATTGCAGAGCTGAAAAATATTCCTCCCCAACATTATCCCAGAAATAGTCCATAGTAAAATGATAAATTTCTGCCCAGGGTCAGCAGGTGTGTGGGAGCCTCTCTCGTGGCCCATCGTGACTTATTTTAGACGGGGAAGAGGCCATGCACATCCAACCAACTCACTGTACACATGAGAGAACTGAAGCCCAGATGAAATTCTAACACCTTAGGCCACATGGTTAATTGGAATAAGGAGAAAAACCCAGGATTTCTGCTGTTCGGTACTACATATCCCTTCTACCACTTCCCAAAATGCAGCATGTGTAAGAGGCAGAATTTTAGGACTCCATGGGTTTACATGGAAATTCAGGACATAATCTGCTTCGTAGAAATGAATTTCGAGGGAGTCCTAACCTGAACCTTTTATATTTTAAAGATTTACTTATTTATTTAATTGACAGAGACAGTAAGAGAGGGAACAGAAGCAGGAGGAGTGGGTGAGGGAGAAGCAGGCTTCCCGCTGAGCAGGGAGCCCCATGCAGGGCTCGATCCCAAAACCCAGGGATCATGACCTGAGCCTAAAGTAGATGCTTAAGGACTGAGCGACTGAGCCTCCGAGGCGTTCATAACCTGAGCCTTTTAATTTGACCACTCTTCCTCATGGCCTGGGCAGGGAAAGTGGGGGATGGAGTTAGCTTCTGAGCATTCATGACTTTGCCCCATGCTTTTATTCCATGGGGGAAAGGAATCCACAAACAGGCCGCCCTTATTGGAAGCACTTGTTTGCCTAGAGGGGTCTTTTCCCTTTGAACTTCTCTGGAGACTCTGCCCAGGCTCAGAGAGAGCTGATCAAAACAGTAAACGAGGACCCTGACAAGGATTTTCAAAATCGCATGCAGATGTCTCCATTTCAGAGAATTGGAAACACAAATCTTTTTTGGATTGCTGTAGCAACAGGGGACAGACAAAACAACACGTTGCAAGAAGCTGTCCCAGGGGGCACTGATAGCAATGTGGGGGAGTGGGTTTGGGGGGGTTTCGAGTCTGGGCCAACATGTGCTGAGGCTGGAAATCCTGCCCTGGAACATAGAGCTTGTAATCTAATGGAAACCACGGGTCTCCAGGGCACGTTCCCCTCCGTCTGAGCCCCGATGTGCGAATGTGAAAATGGGAAAGGCAGGGGGCCAGAAGTAAGGCCTGAGCTGGAAATGCTGCCTTTTTGGCTCCGTCTCCATTTGCCCCAACCAGCCCTAGAGATCCAGACCAGTAGAGTACAACAATTCACATGTTCACAGCACTTTACCATTTGTAAAATGTTTTCCGGCATTTATCATCAGGGCTCTTCCTTTCACCATCTCAATTTAGCAAATGGGACCACCAGGGCCCAGCGACAGATCTAGAGTTTGGATTTTATTTATTTATTTTTAAAGATCTTATTTATTTTTGAGAGACAGAGAGAGCAGGAGCAGGGGGGAGGGGGCAGGAACAGAGGGAGAGGGAGAGGCAGGCTCCCCACTGAGCAGGGAGTCAACAGGGACCCCACAGGGAGCCCAATGCGGGGCTTGATCTATCCAAAGACCCTGAGATCATGACCTGAGCTGAAGGCAGACTCTTAACTGACCAAGCCACCCAGGCTCCCTAGAGTTGAGATTTGTTTCAGGACACACAGTGAAGACTCGGAGCAAAAACTTAACTTCATATTTGTTTGAATTCAAGGCCATTGCTCTTTCTACTCAGAACACATGGAAGCAATGTTAAAAATAGATTTTTTTTTTTAAAGAAGAATCTGGCAGGTAGTTTCTATAAATAAACTAATAAAATTAATAAGGAAACTAAAAGGAAGAAAAACAGAAGAAAATGTAAAAGAAGTGAGTATGCAAGTTTGGTATGAAAAGAGGAAAAGACTAGCAGGACTAGATCAGGCTCTTTTTTGGTCTGTTTGGGGGTTTGTTTGTTTGTTTTACTTTGTTTTTTTTGTTTTTAAATGAATTCCAGTTACCATTAGTTCCACCAGACGCTTGGTGGAAAAAGTGTTTTAATGGTCTAAGCTGCACAGTCTGTCCTCTGGGGCAATTACGAAGTATGTTACGATAACAAAGGCTTTCCTGGGCTAAAGAGCAGCAGCAGAGTTAATCTGGATTAATCTAGTGTTTCCCAAATTTACTTGACTGTACTAGCTTTCTCTTCAAAAGACCAATTAATATTCCGTGGAGTAGTCTTCTCCAGAGGTCATTTTGGGGAGCTACGTGTTAGAGAGGGGAAAAGCTTGCTCCAGGTTTGCCAAGAAGCTCCAGGAGAGGTAGAACATTCTAAAGACCCCATATAAAGCTTTCCAAACCTGTCTTCAGCCAGGCAGCAAAGCCCGGGAAGCTCAAAGATGAGGTCTATGGCTGGCGGGGGAGGGTGACTTTCCCATTTCTCTCAGGCAACTGAAGCAGTTCCCACTGGAAACGGCAGAACTTCCAGTTGCAAATTCTAAGTGATTCCTGTCAATGCCCCACGACCCTGTGGAAGGGGATGTGGAAACTGATTAGAGTATCTGACATTCAGGCATTTGAGTCACAGGGACTGGACCTTGGTGTGGGGACTTGTGTCCTTCTGCCCTGCATCTTCTTGCACTTGTATCTCATGCCGTGTGTTCCTGCCAGCTGGACGTGATTAAATCTCAGATGTTGACAGGCGATGGGTAAAACGATGATTGCTCCATGACTATTCTGAGAACGTGATGGGTGGGATTAGAGGGGCAACTTGGTGTGGAAACTGTGCTTAGGCCATCAGAAGTTTGGGATGACAAAGACACTTATGGATTTCCAAATGCCAGATAGACTTGCAGATGGAGCGTCTGGACTTCGCGGTTGTGACTGCCAGATGTGAGACCTCCCAAGATTCCAGGACAAGCAAAGGATGATTTCATCCTTTACTATACGCCCAGCCATGCACTGCTAGCTTGGAGCATCTAGCGTGAGCTAAGGACAAGAGAGGTAACCTCATTAAAGGTCAAAAGTAAAGTCAAGGCACCTTACAGGCTGGAAAGGAAAGAGAACAGGAACTGGAGCTCAGGAGATCTGGGTTCTACTTCTTTTTACTAGTTTATCTATGACTTTGGGCAATGGCAGATTCAAGTTAAATGCACATTTATAGGATGCTTAGTGGTGCCAGAAGTTTTCAAGATGAGGAGAATACAGTTCTCAGATTCTGGATGATCACATTTTAGAGGGAAGGAAATGGAAAGATATGATTATTTTTTGAAGCAAAATATAAACCATTCTTTAAGGATAATAACCCAATCAACTAAAGGAGCTGTGAAAAACTAGATGTGATACCTGAGCTGATTATTAAAGGATAGTGTCCAGTAGGGTCATCCAGGCCAAGGGAGGGGCAAAATCAAAGAGATAGAGGCTTGGATATAGTTAGAAACTTTGGGAGAAGTTGTGATCTGGAGGTAGGATGTCATTGTTGTGATGGTACTTATTAATGATAGGATTCAATGGAGGCACGAATGTGATGAGGAAATGGGAACCTCTGGGAATTTTTTATTATAATTCATACTACATTTTACAAAAAAAAAAGACACAATAAATTTCATATCTCCAGCCCTTAAAATGTATATTTTTAAAAAATGCAGATTTCAGTCCTGACTGTCCTGACTTTAACAAATGGTGGTCACTTCCTTACTTCCCCTCTCCAGACTTTCGTCTGAAATGAGAAGCTTTAGACTTTGGCTCTTTCCAGGCCAAAATCAACACAGCATAGTCTCTGTGGTGGTCAGGACGATGGAGAAGTGAGTGACTCCCTTTTTCTCCAGCTGGAATCATGCCAGCCATTAGGACAAAAAAGCAATCTCTGAACTATTACAAGTCACCTTGCATATGGATTCATCAAGCCCAGAAAGTCAGCTCTACACTGGCCGTTCTTTTGTGGAGAGTGATGTCACTGTCCTCACACCCACCCTGGTTGAATTCTGGGCAGAGACAATCCCTGATAGCATCTTTTTATGACACTGATGCAAAATGCATTTGCATTTTTGTTTCCTTCGGGGACACGTTCTCATCGCAAGGCTGGATGTTCACTATTGAGCTATGGACTAAAAATGCTTCCTAAATATTAATTGGAAATTTCACTGATGGATAGCTATAACAAAATGTTTTTCAAAAGCAATTTGTGCACAATTCCCTAGAATGTCATTGCATGTTAAAGATTAATTAGTATTTTGAGGACTATCAGTGTTTAACGGTCTCTTCAAAGAACAAGAACCATAGTACGATTTTACAGAGGCTCACTGGCAAGTGAAACCCATAAACTTCCAAAGATTTTTGTTGCCACAGGAGTTCTAATTTCCAAAATGTCATATGGAGCCACTGCATTCAGAAAACTCAGAGAAAATGGTAAGGATATGCAACAACCCATGTGACCAAATCACTGCTTAGACTGGGCAAATTCCTTCTCTGTTCTAGATTTAAATCCCAGGTTGTCATGAAAGTGTGGTATTTAAACTAGGATTCAAAGCATATGTAGGACTTGTGTGGATACAGGTTCAGGGACAGTATACCTGATATAAGAAACTGCAGGTTCAAAGATTAGGATGAGTCTCATTTATGTGCAGAGTGTGGAAGAGAGAGAAAAACAGTGTGCAGACAGATTGGAATAAAATTGTGAATCCTGAGCATAAAACAAAAACTAGGTGTGAGCCATTAGTTCAAAATTCTTTTTTTTTTTTTTAAGGATTTTATTTATTTGAGAGAGAAAGAGAGAGAACACACACAAGCAGGGGGAAGGAGCAGAGGGAGAGGGAGAAGCAGACTTCACACTGAGCAGGAAGCCCTATGTGGGGCTCGATCCCAAGACCCTGGGATCATGACCTGAGCCAAAGGCAGATGCTTAATTGACTGAGCCACCCAGGTGCCCTGTCAAAATTCTTAAATAACGGAAGAGTAGCTTTGATTTTTATTTCAGCTTTATTAGAGCTCCTCCATGATTACCAATCAGCTATTTTTGTGAGGTGGGTGGTATCATGCCCATGGTAAAGAGGGGGACACAGTAGCTGAGAGAGAGGAATTGTGTCCAGGATCTACAAGCTGAGAGCAGTGAGCCCAGTGAGGCAAAGCCTAAGCCTTCAGTTTCCAGGTGTCTGGCCCCTTCAAACAGCAAGTAGCCCTTGCAAGTTCTGGTTTCAATCATCTAATATACTCTCAACGTAAACAAAGATTTTGAAAAACGACGTTGAACCCCACAGAGAGATCCTAGCAAAATATGACCAGAGCGTCTCTATACATGCCACATTGTTCCTGTAGAGATAACAACAGTAGGAAAAAATAAATAAATACAGCCTCCAGAAGTCATCCATAAGTCCTTCCAGAAGGCCACCTGAATTTCTGGAATGACTCTGCTATTCTGATGTGACATTTATGAAAGCAGTATGAAGTTTATGGTAAGAAAATGATCTTACGTTTGCTCAAAGACCATGCATTACTATTTTTCATTTTAAGAAAATAGACAGGAAAGCTCTGAGCATCATAAGGCTGAAATAGATGGGAGCTGAAGATTATTTTGCATTTTTGGTGCTTTAAACATGCATAACTCTCCTCTCTGAGAATACTGCTTGGCAAGCCCTTGCCTCTCACAGAACAAATAACATTACAGAGTAACCATGCTTCTCTAAAGAAAGGGAACAGAAATCATCCCAAACCAACCATCCTGGAATTCTTTTTTGGAGAACACCTAATCCCTAGAGTAGTCAGATTTGGTATATATTCCATTAATTGTTTTCATATGCTCCTAGGCGTGCTTGGCAAGACCTCTTAGATAATCCTTGAGTACATTTTAATCAATATCTAATCTTCGAGAGGCTTTCAGAAGCTAGCAGTACCTTGATTGGTATGTATACATTCTCTATACTTTAGAGAGTTTATTGGGAGGTAGAGAGTGTCCTGGAGCACTTCCCTGGGAATAAACCTTAGCATAGGAACTGCATGATTTCAAATAGGGAGAATCACTCATTTTGTCAAATGTTAGCTTGTGGAAAAATGCTGAAGAACGTAGTAATCATATTTTAGAGTGAGAGGTAGGGAAGTCAAAGGCATCAAATAAGTTCAAAGTTATTGAACACTTTCATGCAATATTTCCATAATGACTGATTATCTACTGTAGATGCCATAGTTGGACATCTAACTGGGACTTGGAAATGGTATAATAGGAAAGTCAGGTGGATACTTGCCTTAGAATTTTCAATCTACTGACCCAACGCAACCCAGGAATCTCTTTTGCAGTGTTTTATTCTGAGGATACTGTACATCTGTCTGGATATTTCTGGAAACAAAAGTCTAATACTTAACATAATTTCCAACAGTAGTTGACCCTCAGTAACCCTCTTCTGATTAAGATTCAACTCTCATTTTATGTTGGGTCCCACTAATTTGAACCCTCAAATAATTCTGTGAGGTGAGAATTCATTGACCTTTTTTTGTTTTGTTTCCAGATGGGGAAATGAAGATTATTTTTTAAAAAATCCAAATTACTCAGGTAAATAATCAAAGTTCCATAATGGAACTACTATAATGTGCTTAGCTGTGAGGATCAAATGAAAATAATGGAGCTGACATTGTTTGTAAAAGGGACTAATACTGTTTTATAAACAGTAAATAATGGGACTGAATTGTTTTGTAAACACAAGCATAAGGACTTACATATATCCACCTCCTGCTAAGACTTCATTTGAAATTTGACTTAACCCTCTTAAATTAAGTAGCTCTTTTTCTTTTTCTTTTTATTAACATATAATGTATTATTTGCCCCAGGTCTGTGAATCATCAGGCTCACACACTTCACAGCACTCAAGTAGCTCTTTTTCTATCAGACTAATGCTGTTCTCTAGCTATATCAACACATAATACATTCCCTTTATAATCTTCACATAATCTAAATTGCTTTGTTTATTTACTCATTTCCTTGATTTGTGTATGTTCCTTCACCTCCTGAAAGCACACAAACAAGAAAGCTCCCCAAGTGCAAGGATTTTGATTATTTTATCCTCCAGTGAATTTCCTGTCCTAGAACAGAGCCTGATCTCCTTTAGGGGTTCAAGAAAGTTTTGAAGAATGAATAAATAACTTTCTTGAATTCCTCAAGGAAGGCTTACATTTGTGTACATTCTGTTTGTATACTTGAGATTTTTTTCTCACTATAGATTCAGTTTCAACACAACAAGGACTATGTCCCAATCATCTCTGAATTTTATACCCAGCCTGGAGCCTAAAGTAACTTCTGTCAGGTCATGTTTGCTAATCAGAGTATGCATCTTTCTGGCATATCTGAGAATACAGGCAAAGAGACTCAAGCTGTCAGTGAATAGGCCGGCAGTCCTATGGTAAGGAAGACAGAGCAGAACAGCTGAACACACAGAAACAGACAAGATAATGAAAGGGCATTGGGGTGACTGAAATCACCTCACGTAGTTCTGTTCTTCTTCCCCAGACTTATTCTAGAGCTTTGGAAATTATGCTTGGGCTTTAGCCATTTTTTAATAAATTATTCTAGTACTAGATTTCAGCAGACCTTTTAAACTCATCTGCTCTCCACTTCATTGAGCAGACTTTCATGTGGTTCTCATTCATTCATGGCAACATTGTCTTGAGCATCCACCAAGTTGCTGTCGCTCAGTTATTAGAAAGGGCCCTCTATCCTTCAGAGTACTAGAGGCTTGAGAGTTCCCCAACAGTACCACAGCCTGTGAAAGCCCAGAACTCTTGTCACAGTTGGTTAATTTCTGGGGGACCCATCATCTCCTGTGTCATACTCCTGCATCCCCATGTGTGGTGTTTGCTACACACCTGGTTCTAATTACAGATCTAAGTCATTTTGTCAGTCACTGGGAAGATTCTTTCCCATATAAGTGCATTCATAAAGACTGGAGAATGTTTGAAGTTTTGGAGACACCTGTGGGACACCATTAAATGTAAAACAATGCAAAATGGGAGTCCTGAAAAAGGAGTGAAGGGAACAGAAAGATATTTAAGGAAACAATAGCCAAAAACTCCTCAAATCTACACACTCAAGAAGCTCAACAAACTCTAAGAAGGGTAAACAGAGTCACAAATTATAATAAAACCATCAGAAGACAAAGAGAGAATCCTGAAAGCAAGGAAAGAAGTCATCATGTACGAGGAATCCTCAGTAGGATTAGCAGCCAGTATCTCAGCAGAAGCTACAAAGACTAGAAGGCATATTTAAGGTGTTGAAATTAAACCAAACCAAACCAAACAGAAAACCTATTAACCAAGAATTCTGTATCTGGCAAAACTAGCCTTCAAAATGAAAGGAGAAATTAAAGACATTTCCAGGTAAAGAAAAGCTGAATGAGTATGTCAGTAGGAAGTCCCACAAATAAGAAATAAGTGGAGCTCTTCAGCTGAAAATAAAAAGGCACGAGACAGTAACTCAAACAGAGAAAGAAAGAACTCTGGTGAAAGTAACTACAAGGCTATATACACAGCATAGCCAAGTCCAATCTGGGGCTTCTTCAGTGTTTGTCAATTTCTTTTCTTTTCTTTTTTTTAAAGTTTATTTATTTAAGTAATTTCTATACCCAATGTGGGGCTCAAACTTGTGATTTGAGATCTTTGCACCGCGCCAGCCAGGTCCTCCACCAACCCGCCCAGAGTTTGTCAATTTCTGTTTGAAAAGGGGCTACACTTATTTCTTCGTATACCTTGTAGTTTTTGTTGCTCTTGTTGCAAACTCAACATTCTGAGTATTACACTGAGGTAACTCCGGAAATCAGATTTTCTTCCCCTCCCTCGAGTTTACTGTTGTTGCTTGGTGAACGCTAAAGTCACCCATTTGTTTTAGTGACTATGCTAAGCTATTTTTGTAAAGACTATTTTCCTTGTCATGTATGGCCTATAAAGTCCCAAGTCAGACCTGGCAGAGATTTTCTAAAATGCCTAGAACCAAAAGCCAAAAGCCAAAAATAGTATTTTGGTCTTCCTTTGCAGACTGACTCTGAGCTGGACATTCCTTCAATGCTTTGCCAGTGTATGTGCCTACAACTCAGTCCCGGCCTCCACCTTTTGCATATATGGAGTTCAAAGAGCAGCCAGAGATGGAAGCCCACCATCCTCTCAGGACTTTTCGGACTATGAATCCAGTCCTAAACTTGCACATTGCACTTTTGATCCCTGGTCTACACAATTCACCCCCAAATCATGATATGCACGAGAATCTTTCTTCTTCACAGTTTCCTCTTACTCAGGCTCTTGGGTCTGTCTGCTATTTACCCCATATGTCATCCCTTGCCCCAGGCAGCTATGGGTAATAGATCTTTAATGCTTTCAACAGATGCCACCAAGACTGAAGGGGGTGAAATAAGGGCAAGCTTCTAAAATGGTCCCTCGGAGAACTTCTAGATAAGTCAAAATACACCATTATCTGTGGAGAAAAAAATTCTGTATTGCTTTTTTTCACATTATCCTAGCATTAGCAGCTGCATCAGAAATGTGGGCCCCCATCCCCATGGCTGCCACCAAGCTGGGGGATGGGGAATGATCCATGGGTAAGCAGAAGTTTAAGACTTTCTTACTAAAATGGAGCAGGTTTTCCTTCATGAAACACACCCAGGGTTGCTGAAGATTTTTATTAAATTCCTGAGTTCTGAAAACATTTCTTCTGTCAGTTTTCACCAGCTTATAGGTTCACTCAGTGGAAGGATCAATTCTTGGGACTCCCTACTCTGTTATTTCTCATGATATTCTCAAAAACATATAACTCTTGGTTCGCAATTTTCTCTTCTACAAGTCTATCCACTAATATACTGTGTACAAAGCAAAATGATGTTTTCTCAGTTATTACCTGTGGCATTGTTTACAACAATAAGTGACTAAAAATAACCCCAAATCCACTGGTGAAGTTATGGTATATCTCTGAGATAGAAGTGCTCTGTATCTATACAAAAAAGTCAAGATCTCTCTACACGTATAGAGAATGATTTCTAAGATATGCTAACAGATAAAAGCAAGCAGCAGGACAGTGTGTATGGTAGTCTACTTTGTGTGTAAATTAGGAGTATACTGAAAAACTGTGTGTGCCTGCTTTCTGTATGTGTAGGAACCCTAAAAAATTAACGACAACAGCTATCTACAGAAGGGCAGTTTTGGGGTGGGAACTAAGTAGATAGCATAGAATTGGCAGAGTATCTTTACATTGTATAGTTTATTAAATTTCTAAGTGTGTGAACCACATAAATGTACTGGTTACTCAAAAGACAAGGTAAACATCCAATGACTTACTATTAGCAGCATAAAATCCAAACTAGCATACATCATCTTCAAGGCCATGCTGGATCCCACCTCTGGTTTTGCTGCCTCATTTCTCCCCCATTACCTTCTGATGCAGCACACCTCAACCACACTAGCCAAATGGTATTTTTTGCCAAGATCCTAGAACTTTCCTAGTTCTTTCTCCCTCAGGGGTTTTGTACAAAATGTTTCCTCTTCTAGGCATGTTTATTGCTCAGAGATTCCCATGGGTCATATTTTCTCATCTTTTAATTCTCAAAGAGACTTTCCATTAATACTTCTGTCTGGGAGATTTCCTTCATTCCTCCATGTCCTCTCTCAGAACCCTGGTTTTATTGTTCCTTCATAGTACTTACACGCTAGACGAATATTCATTTGTGCACTTATATTTCCATGTTCCCCCTACTGAACTCTAAGAAATGCATCTGTCTTGCTCACTGTTGGATCTTGAGCAGTACCGGGATTAGTGTGTGTGGTGCGCTGATATCTACTGGGTAAATGAATAGGTGAAAAAGGTGGTAGCATATTCAATCTTCACATACTGAATGCATAATTTTTAAGATCATTTTCTCTGTTTCTTGGTATAGATCCCTAGTTGTTTCATCTGTAAAATATGGCTATGAATCTGCTGGTCCCCAGGATCCCCAGAGAGACTTCTCACAATATTCCTGACCCTTTGCTTCTACAACTAATGCACATGTGAGCTTAACCTTGTTCTTCCCCCTAGTAAGACTGTGATCTCCTATAGCCAAAAACACTGGCTCCGCCCCTGGAGTTAGAGACAGGCATGACGCTAGTTGTCCTGAATTAGGGTCTCTTCTGACCCTGTTCTTTGGCCACAGGGAAGCACGTGTCCTGCCTCCTAGCCCCTCTCCTGTCTAGTCTGCCTGCTGTACTTCTCTACCAATAGAAAACCATATTTACATTTTTCTCTACTTTCCCTCTCATACAGGATCCAGACAACAACAGCTTTCAAAACCCAAATTAAAAATCTGGGCCACACATAAAACCTCTGGAGGCATTTGGCTCTGAATAGGGCTACAAGCATTGTCCAACAAACTGCTCAACCTAATGAATCTTAGGCAAGGCAAAAATAAAACAAAACAAAACAAAAACAGTTTAAAGTTAATACTGTTGTTTCCAAAATCCAGGGAGAGAGAGAGACCACACGGCTGTGGAGGGACAGGATTCAATTTCCGAGCAACCAAGCACAGAGGCAGAGACGTGCCAAGCACTTTAGAAAACCAATATTCAGGGTCCCACTGAAGCTAAGGGGGATGGGGTACAGGAAAACACTGGCTGACATGGAGGGAGCAGTATGACAAGACAACACGAGACACTATCTCCTTTGCAGTCCAGGACTACATCCCACTTCCCCTGCCTCTGGATCTCCTTTCAGAGTAGCCATTGAGGCATGCTGTTCACCGGGTAGCTACTCATTTCAGACTCAAGAGAAACCACATCTAGTGCTCATGGTGCCCAGATGTCTTTTTGATAAGGTAGGACATACCCAGTCATCAAGGGGGTGGAAACCATCACCGAATAGAATGGACGAGCCGTCTGGACTTTGTCCAAGAGGTGGGCCTGCTTGAGACAAGCCGATATCTATTTCCAAACTGGCTGGCAACTTCTCTGTCTGCGAGTATTTGTCTGGAAAGCAGCCCAACTCTCTGCCTCCCTACTGTTCTTCACAAGGAGCTACAAATCCCAGGGCCTTGAAAAAGTAGAGGGGACCTTGAGAAAACCCATCACCAATATTGGATTTTATGAAATAGCAGGAGTACATGTTTTCAGACCTGACACATATACACTTTCCAGAGGAGTGTTATTTCAAGCAAACAGATTAATTTTCTTCAGACTGTTTCTACACTGATAGAGGAAACATCTTTCTCATGCATTACCATGAAAGTTAAATTAAATCATGCTTACAAACACCTGACTCAGTGCTTTACAAAGCAATTAGCTATTTTATCCTTTCTATAATATACATATTTTCACAAACTCCTACATTTATGTATAGTGGATATTATGAAATATTTCCAATGTAGATAAATTGATACATATTTACCCCCCAAAAGGGGAGAAGGATATCCCCACTGCCTCCTGAGGATCCTAAAACTAAATTGCTGGCAGGCTCAAATTTCTATCTCTAACATTTGACACCTCTTACACATTTTCCATTTCAAAGTAGCATTTTAAATGAACATGGGCCACACAAGCATCAATCATGGTTCTGCTATCTTGAATTTTGGCTTTTTTTTTTTTTTTTCACTATATTATGTTGGTCACCATACAGTACACCATTGGTTTTGGAGGTAGCGTTCCATGATTCATTGTTTGCATATAACACCCAGTGCTCCCTCCAATACGTGCACTCCTGAATACCCATCACCAGGCTTATCTTACCTTTTCCCTCAATTTGATTCCCAAAGTCCACAGTCTCTCATGGTTCATCTCCTCCTCTGATGCCCCCCCCTTCATTTTCCCCTGCCTTCTCCTAACGTCCTCCGTGCTATCCCTTATGTCCCACACATAAGTGAAAACACATGATAATTGACTTCCTCTGACTTATTTCACTTACCATATTGAATTTTGGCCTTTTAACCTTGTGGCAGTTAGTACCATCATAGAACACATCAAAAACGAGACAGAATTCTCAGTGTACAACTGTGTAAAGGACTGCCCTCAGCTTATGTTGGAAACCAGCCTAGCAATGATTAGATTGTAATTACATTTCATCCAACACTCTAAATGCAAATGGAAGTGGATCCATACAATTAGTCAATAAAAAGGGAATAAATAGCATTCCAGACAGAGGAAGAAACACGTGGAAGGCCTGTAGGATGGAACTGTCAACCCCAGGCAGCCTGACTCTGATTGATTCCACATCCAGACGTTGCCAGGTCATTGTCATTGCTAGGGCATCCAGTCATTCTTTTATTTATTTATTTTTTTTAAGATTTTATTTATTTATTTATTTGACAGACAGAGATCACAAGTAGGCAGAGAGGCAGGCAGAGAGAGAGGGGGAAGCAGGCTCCCCGCTGAGCAGAGAGCCCGATGCGGGGCTCGATCCCAGGACCCCGAGATCATGACCTGAGCCAAAGGCAGAGGCTTTAACCCACTGAGCTACCCAGGCGCCCCCATAGTCATTCTTAATTGATGCAAAGAACAATGATAAAATGGCTTAAGGTCAGTCTATTAGATGGGAAGACTTGAATGTGCTAAAGACTGGTTGTTCACACTCTGGAAGAGGCTTCGCTGGAGAGTCAGAGATGTTGATAAAGCATCAGAGGGTACAATTCACAGGATCTGGCAGCAGAGTTACAACAGACGTGAAGTATCATCCCAGTCTCTTTCCTAAAGAAACTACACAAAGAGTGCAACTCCCCCAGCAGGTCTCTAGTTGCTTCCTTAAGTACAAGTGGGGGTGGAGAGTGTGTCTCCATTCCCTTTTAGTTTATAGTGAACTAAGGGAGAGACTGGGTACCTGCCCAGATCTCTGCTGGTTATGAACCAAACCTGGAGAAGAGAGAGCGGGTAGAAAAGGCCAGCACCAGATACACCCATACACACTGCAGTGAGCCTTCCGGATACCATGTAACCTCCGGTATCCACATGCTTCAGTACCTGAGCATCCTCCCCATCATAAGGAGAATATCTTCCCATCTACTCAGAGTCAGGGCTACTGGCATCCAAGGGAAAAGTCTGAGATGCACTTTTGCTTTGGAGCCAGTTGTAAAGACATAAAAGCGAACACTTACTGTGCGGTGAATATGTGACAGGACTTGAATTAGGTGGCTCATTATTGGAAGGACCACAGAATGCCGCCATAGGACTGCACTGGGTTCAGACGATAAGCCTGGGTGTCTTTACCTGTAAGTGAGCCAAATGATTATTTTCACTGATGAAGAAAGCGAAGGTAGAGAATGGGATCCGGGAGGGAGTAGCCGAAGATCAAAAGAGAAGAGCACCGACATTACATATCATAAAACCAACAGGCAGGAATGCAGAATCAGACACACTGGGATTGACTGTGAACTTTGGATTCCACCACTATCGCGGTTTCCACCTTCAGGAAAGTCATGGACCAGCCTCCAGTCTCAGGGCGCATTGGTCAAATGATTTCTGTGATGATTCAATTAGAAATTCTAAGTAGGACAAAGCTTACCGCACAATAAACAATTCCGTTCTTAATAGTCTTTTAATTTTTTCCACGTAATATATTCCCCACTGCCCCGGGAGGTTAATATTTTCTCCATATTTCAGATGGGAAAACTGGAGTTTGGAGAAGCTAAGTCATTTGGTAAAGTTCACAGAATAAGTTCAGTGTGGGATTCAAATCCTGTTTTCTCTTACTTGAAAGCCCAATGTCCTCCATTATTAACATGTCACTTTTGGGCTCATATAACTGAATTGGAAAGCTGTGGATCTTTTTGGAGATTGGATTGAATTTATATGTTATGTGAAATGACTTTGCTCAGTGCAAGGAAGGTGGAACCAGAGTCGCTTTTCCTATTTCTAGAATTTAAAACAGACAGGCACAGTTCCTGAGCCAGAGGAGACTTGGGACAGACAGACACATGTTTGCCTCAGAAAGAGCCACCCCCCCCCCCAACCCCAGGGGCTATTTGGCCCACAGCCCTCTGATTTGCTGCCTCCCAGGCCTCCTGACCCACATTTACAGGAGAGAAAATCCCTGCCAGATCCCATTCCAGGGTCTGAGCTCCCCAGACAGGGTGAGATCATCCTTTCAGACCTGGCCTGCTTTAATATGCTGGAAGACATCCTGAATGAATGAGTACATAAATGAACAAGTGAATGATTCCATGAGAATCTATGAGCAGAGTCTATGTCAAGAAGCTATTTAAGCTCCTGCAGGATACATTAGACTGCACAGAAGAGCAACATGACTTACCTAACTCCTTGGTGCCAGGGTGATTCAGCAACCTATAACAAGGATTACCTCACTGACTAGTGAGCTCTCCTTATTTCTGCCTTGTGCCTCCTTGGGAGACTAGCACGGAGCTCAAATCTCTCTATAAACTACCTTCTGGGGATGTGTATTATTAACAGCTAGAGAGAGACTAATGAAAATAAAAATGGATTACAAATTAGAGGATGTGGTTTCAAGTCTATACTTCTTGGCTGTGTAATGAATAAATAATACAAGTTATTTAAAGGCTCAATTGTCTCATGTAATAAATGGGTATGATCAAAAAGATTCCTTATTTTGCAGTGCTTTGTGAGAATTATATAAGGCAGAGGATGAAAAAATTCTTTGAAAATGTAAACCAGTTTTAAGGCTGCCAGTTAAACTTCTGATTCACTTAACACTTTGGACTGTGACTGACAGTTATACCTCAATTTATTTAGTTATTGGCTTAATCACTTAGTTTACACATGTTATTGAGAAACTTCCATAGAGTCTGGGATTAAGCCTGGAAAGAATATCAAAATCATCTCTGAAAACATCATGATTATGATACCACTTTGGACTGTGAGATCCATGGGGGATAGGAAAATCATTTCATTTATTTTTGTGTTCCCACTCCATCTGTGGTCCAACGTTAGCATTCAGCAATACACCAGTCGCATAACTGGTGTTCAAAATATAGCCAATCAATCAATGTATTAAAGACAGAACATCAAATGTCTCTAGTGTGGTCCCCTACAATCCATAACCCACATAATTGCTGGAATGATGTCTCTAAATGCAAATCAGACACATCCATTCCTTGATTAAAATCTTCCAAAGACTTGGGGCGCCTGGGTGGCTCAGTGGGTTAAGCCTCTGCCTTCAGCTCAGGTCATGATCCCAGGGTCCTGGGATCGAGCCCTGCATCGGGCTCTCTGCTCAGCAGGGAGCCTGCTTCCCTTCCTCTCTCTGCCTACTTGTGATCTCTGTCTGTCAAATAAATAAATAAAATCTTAAAAAAAAAAGTATTCTATAAAATCTTCCAAAGACTTTCCATGCTCCTGAGGAGATAGTCCAGATGTCTTAGCCTTTTGGTTCCATTCACATTAGAGAGCAATATGCTTTACTCCACCAACTCGTGCCTTAATCTCAGTCAGACGTACACTCACAAACATACCCAGAATAATGTTTGGCCAAATTTCTGGGCTTCCTGTGGCACAGTCAGGTTGACACTTCAAATTAACCACCTCAGGATATTTTTTGAAAACAAACTTGTCTTGTGTCAGAATTTTGACCAATGTTCAGGACCCTCTTGTTTCCTTTGTCTCAAATTTTCCTAAAAATTAAAAGACACCTGGTAGTAGTCAAGTGGAAGCTGTGGGACAGGAGGAACTAACATTTTCATAAAATGAAGATAATCCCTGGGAGACTGATTTCACAAAATGAAAGGGCTGTCTAAAACACACCAGTTCCTCGGGAAATGTGAGGTATAGAGTGACTCACCACTGAAAGAATGTAAGCAGCTCTTGCCCCACCCCTGGAAGGGCTACTTTAGAGTGACTCTCAGTCACACACTTCTTTTAACCCAGGACCCTTTCCAGTGACCAAGATAAAAGGAGGCCTTTCAGTATATTCCAGGCACCATGTCTGCTTTGCTCATGACCATGTACCTAGTATAGGGCTTGACACCTTAATAAATATTTGCTTAATGAAAGGAAGTGTCAACAAATGATTAATGGGCTGACTTGAAGATGTTGTAGGGCAATATTCTTCTCCTTTCCCTCAATATTTGGATCAATACAAATTATGTTCACCTAAGGGACTGCCCCTACTTCACAAGTCTCACACAGCCAGAAAGTAGGGGAACCAGGACTCATATCTAGACTCTGCCTTCCAAAACTCACTGCTAACATAAAAACACTGATATATACTGGCTTTAAACAATTTGGGAAATATCTGCAGGTTAACAATCCCTTTTCTATATACAGGGTATTAAAAACTGTGAATCATGAGAAAATACATGGGGAGGGATGTAGAAGATGGGATTTTATCCATTCCACAAAGAAAGAAATAAGATCAGATGTTCATGTGTAACTAGAAAGCAAATCTGTCCATTCCAATTAATATTTAGCATTCCAATTAATAATCTGTTTAAGTCAAATTCAATTAATAATTTCAAAACACCCAAGAATATGCTAAAGCCTTGAAATGTAATAGTGGGTCAACAGCTCATTATAACCATCTCTTACATCTAAAAAGTTAGCCATAGAAAAACTTATCAAGAGTGTAGACCTTGGGAAGCCTGGGTCGTTCAGTTCAGCTGAGCGTCCCACTCTTGGTATTGGCACAGGTCATGATCTTATGGGTCATGGGACTGAACCCAGCTCAGGCTCCAAGCTTAGCAGGGAGTCTGCATGAAGGATTCTCTTCCTCTGCCCCTCCTCCCACTTGCACACACTTTCTCTCTCTCTCTCTCTCTCTCTCTCTCTCTCTCTAATAAATAAATGTATTTTTAAAAAATTATAGACCTTATGTGTTCTCATCACATTTTGAAAAATGAAAGTTAACTTTGTGCAGTGGTAGATGTATCAATTAACCTGAGAGAAGCAACTGTTTCACAAAATATATGTATGTCAAATCACATTGTACACTTTAAATATATGCAGTTTTATTTGCCAGTAGTTAGCTATAGGTAGAGCTTTGGAACAAAAGGGACAGAAGAAAGTGGTACTTTTTCTGCTAGTCACATCCTTCAATTTTCCTTTGGTTAAGAAAAATACTAATAGATTGGGTAACTCATTAGGAAAAGGGGAGTGCCACTTTGACTTACTATTTGCAAATTTCCTTAATGTTTATGAAATGCTTTCATAAGTGGTACCTAGTCATAACCCTCTCAGGTGACTGATTTCCTTTCTACTAGGGGGGAAGCGGAGTCAATACTGTATTAAGTGGTAGAGCTAGGATTTGACTTCAATCGGCTGACCCTTGCTCCAGAACTCTTTCTCCTGTTCAGTAGACATCACCTTAAAAAAAGTTTCTTTCCTTACTCTGAAATCTGTTTTTAAATTAGCTTTATTGAGGTAAAACTGATATCCCCCCAAATGCACATATTTAATGTAAACATCTATGGGTTTGGACATATGCATACACATCTGATACCATCACCACAACCAAGATAAATATATCCATCGCTTCCAAATCTTTGTTTTCTTGTGTCTGTGTGTGTGCATGTGTTTCTTGGAAAGAATACACACTTCTGTTGAACAGTAGGTCTTTAGAACTTAATCATGCACAACAGAAAATTTATACCCATTGAAAAAAACACATCTTTAATTAGAGAGAGTTCAGCCGTTTCTGAACTAAACCCTGACACTCTTGAATGGAAGTAAATTATGTTTCTTAAATTACCCAATGAAAATGTCACACCCTTACAAAACAATGGATTTTATCTTCTTCTAGTTAAATTTGATTTATTAATCATTTTTTTTTCTTTTAGAGGTGGGGGACACATGGAGAGGCAGAGGGAGTGGAGAGAGAGCATATTTTCTTTTTTAAGACTTATTTATTTTTGAGAGAGGGGGTGGGGAAGGGTAGAGGGAGTGAGAGAGAGAGAGAGTCACAAGCAGACTCTGTGCTGCACATGGAGCCCAACCTGGGGCTTGATCTCACAACCCTGAGATCATGACCTGAGTTGAAATCAAGAGTCAGGCTCTTAACCAACTGAGCCACCCAGGTGCCCCTAATTTATTCATCATCTCAACACATGTGTTTGAAGTCCACTGCGTGCTCATCTATGTGTTTGGAAGATATATTTATCAGAGTTTACCTCACTAGTTCTTAGTTCAGTGCCAACCCGTGTTCTTCAGAGCCTAGTGGCCCATGTGCTGAGTGTTTTGAGATGAGCCAAATGGAGACCCTGTTCTCCAGGCATAGTAGATGCTTAAAACTAATTGGATCGCAGTCTAAGAGCTGTCATAATGGAGGAGGAACCGGAGTTTGGATGAAGACTCGACTCATGGATGTTAGGACAGGATTCTCAGGAAGAGTGATCTAAGGGGCTCTTCCAGGAAATGACAGGAAGAACAGGTTGTTAAAGGGGCGCCTCTCACCAAAGGAACAATTTGGACAAAGACATGGCATATTGTGGATCTCTGGGAAACTCCAAGTAGAACGTTATTATAGGAACATAAGGAAAAGGTAAAAATTCACAGGCAATGAGATGAGGAAACCAGTCATGACTATACCATAGCATCCATGCATAACAAATTTCTGTAAGCATTTTCCCAGAATCTTTCCACTGTTCTATTGGGAAACCAGGCTTTCTTTTAGTGTGAGGTAACTAATTTACATGGGTTATCAGTTCTCCAAAGGGTGTTGGTGATCTTATAGCTGAGGAATGAAGAGATGTCAACTTTTTTCCACCTAGCTTTGTTGGAACATTATTCCCACATTTGGAGATGAGAGAAGAAAAAAAGAATCAATTTTATAGCAATCCTGGAAGAGGAAATTAGTTCCACCCTGTATCTTAAGGCCTTGCATTTACTTAGGATACTTTTCCTCATATGCTAGAGAAGTGGGGTAGGGTGCGTGGCAAACTATTCTTGGGGAATTGAATTGTTTAAGATCATTAAAATACTGAGAGCTGTGTTTCAAATGGCTTCCCTCCACAAATTTGTAGAAATGTTGTTTTTTGTTTTTATTATTATTTTTTTAATTTTTGTTTTTGTCTGGCTATAGGAGAAACATAGAAAATCATCCAAGGAACATAATGGGAAGCCATGCTAGAAGAATGAAGAGAGCTTCAAGAGATAGGAAAACTCAGTGATGATCTTTGGCTAAAAGAAGCAACGGAGAAGATTGTGCAAGCCACCAGCAGGCTCAGGCTTGGGAAATCAGCTCTTCCTTTCATCAAACTCCTGGAAAATATTTAATTTTTGAAAACAAGTTGCAAGAAACTCAGTATTTCTGCCAGCAACTTAGGAAAACAAAATATTAAACTTTAGGGCTGAGAGGAATGTGAAAAGCCAGCTGGTCAAATCTCTCAGTAGACAGATAAGAAGAATGAAACAAAAGAAGTGGTTTGCTCAAGGTCAAACATCCTATCTTCTCCATTCTTAACCTGGGCCCAAAGAAGCTTAGAACACAAATGGAACTCTCTCCTGAGCTTCCTGCAATGTTAATTAAATTATATATTCTGTCAAAATATAATTGTCTTTCAGTGACTACAGCAACAAAATTTTGAGAATGAAATAGCAGAGGAGTAAAGAAGAGAAAGAATGAGAAGAAAAGGGGGAGGTGGGAGGGAAGGTGCATTCAAATTCCCACTTGGTTCAAAATTAAGTTGCTTGAGAGAATTTTTTCAAAATAACAGTAACTAAGAACCATCCCCATTAGAAAGTTAGAGACATTCCACAATTTGTTCATCACATAACAAACTTTAATAATCCCTCATCTAGCAAAGAGGGTGGTCTTGGACTCACTCTCATGCAACCTGTGCTGAGGAATTTTGCTTGGGATAACTGGAATGTTTATAGGAACTCTGACCAACAGTGAGGTCTTGGAATTTAGTCTAAACATACAGAACAAAGATCTCACACTGGAAGAGAAAACCAGTGTGATTTGGAGTTGAGAAGCTGGCGTTCTGGTGTGCTCTGACACTAACACATTTGATAAGTGCTCCACACCAACCTTCTTTTTCCAGAGGCCAGGGATTGTATCTATAAAATGGTAGCACTGGCCTTGGAGAACCTTAAAAACACTCTTTGGTTTTACACTGTCATGCATTTATTCAAAGGATTCTCTCTGCCTAGAATATCACTCTTCTTTACTCCTCTTTAAAGTCGTCTGATTCTTTAGGCATTGCCTTCATCAGGAAGATTTCCTTTTCAGACATCCTCACCCCCACTCCCTGCTCCACCATGAATCAAGAACTCCTCTTTAGGCCTCCACGCCACTTTGTGCTTATTATTACCTTTATCACAATACTTTATAAAATATCCTGGACACTGAAAAGCCATCGAGGCACTAGTCATCCAATTAACTACCACTCAGTTAAAATATACTTTAAATCTATTTTCATCACAGGATTTAAAAACTATTATCTTGAAATTACCTCAGCACGAAGCTCTCTATTTAACTATCTTCAAAAAAGTTTAGAACTGAAATGGAACTTTCTTGGAGTTCATGCAATGTGGTAATTAAGGGGTAGTTCCTCCAAACTATAAGTTGTCTTTCAGTGACTAAATCCAACAAAAAATTAAGGATGGAGTAGTAAAGCAAAGAACAGAGCAGGAGAGAAAGGAGACATATCAGGAGTAATGTTTAATTCATTCTCTGAAATTATTAGCACCAAACACCATCCCTGGTAGATGCTAACTATATATTTCTAAAAGTGATCTGAACTACAGTCACAGTCAGATTATCTAAAATAATGAGATTATAATAAAGGTTCAGGTCCCAAAAATCCAAGATAAAGAACAACTCTTCAAGTATTCCTTTTCAATAACTTCAATGGACTTATTTGCAACAGCTCCACGGCAAAGCCATGACATCACCAGGAGGGTTTGTGTCATTTATCTAAGCAATGTTTCAATTGAGCTCTTCCCAAACTGTAGCCAAAACAAGCTGTCTTACTCCCTGAGGCAATGGCCAAAGCTTGGAAACCAAGTGTACACACACATAAATCTCAAGGGGGAAGAAACATGTTTAACCTTTAAAGAACTTACACATATTTCGATCTTCAAAGTTGTTTGGTTTTATGGTAAACAGGATAGGACCATCCAGAGATATGTGGACATTTAGGGAAGAAGATGTGCGTGTACGTGCTTCAGTCAAGGTAGTGGCATTCTTTGAAATATCCAGAGAGTTATGAAAGAAGACTCAGGCACTCATGAGACTGCTTCTCAAGGCATGAGTTCTCATCAGTGAAAAAGGATATTTTGCACCTGCATAGAGTCTCATGATCCTATTGAGAGAAAATGGAGTCCATTACCATTGAGTAAATCCCCTTACAGAGGAAAGAACTCTGGAAAACAAACTGTGATTACCAAATGTTCCACTGACTTTCTGTGTGATCTTGAGCAGGTTGTTTTTCTCCTCTGGGCTGTTTCCTTATCTATATTTCTATAATTCAATGATAAAATATACTACCATACTATCACTTACTCAAGGAGACTTTTTCTTTTTTCATACCAAATTGGGACCCATTCTCTTGTTACACACTCTCCAAATATCCTATGCTTCTCCTTCAAACCATTTAGCACAATTCAAATAATGCATTTACTTGGATGGCTCTGCCATTCAGTTTTCAAGCCCCTTGAAGTAAGGATTATATCTACTCTAGGCACCTTGCCTAGGATAGTGTTGACTGTCGTATGCTCAATGAATATATGTTGGATTTCCAAATGAATGAAGGAGTGAATAACAACTGCCTTTCTCCTTCCCTCATGGTAAGTCCTTCACTTATCTGATACTTCTGCTTTGGATATCATAAATGTTAAAAATGCAGGTTTTGGAATTCAGCAGACATGGATTTCAATCTCGTGCTGCAACTAACCTGTGATCAGATTACTTTATCATGTTAAACCTCACTTTCTGCACTTACATATGGGAGATATTATGTATCTTCTAAGATTGTTATGAAGATAAAATAACAGACATGTTGGATTCTTGAGAATATTGGCTCATTAAATGTGCACTATCACTACAATTTTATTATTTATTTTGTTAGAAATCCCTTGACTCTCCATTCCATTCCATTCCATGTAAAATGCAATTATACAACCATAATATCAAATTATTTTAAAATAAAGAAAAGTGTGTAAATGGAAACAAAATCAAACAACAAAAGATATTCGTCAAAATCTCTCCAGCAAGAGGTGAAAGGAAGACCTCTTTTGAAATTGAAGACACTGTATTCTTTAAAAACTGATAATGTGTTAAGAATGGAGAGTTTAAGGGAGATAAATGGTGTACTTCTCCATAGTAACTACTAGCAGTGTCCTCATAACTTAAGATCCACTGAAGGGAGATACTGGCCATTTAAGGGCTTATTCGTCCAGAGAAGACGTGTAAGGGGTCAAACACCATGTTAATTGCTGATGGGGACACACTGTACTGTTTGAAATGCAGTATACTGTTGACATTCTCAAAAGGCTTATCAGAACTATCAATCCATGGGAAGCCCCAGAACCAACTATAAACACATGAGAAATTTTATTATATTTAATATTTCTAAGCTGGCCAAAAATAGCTTTTATTCAAGATGGTTTTATGCTTCCACTTTTGGACTGCACCAGTCTGTGAACATAAAGTGAGGAGAAAATTAAAGACAAAAACAAAAACTGAGTCTTGTGTTTCCTTTTAAAGAAGAATGGTTAGATTTGGGTCTAGAAATGGATCAAAGTAGGGAATAAGACTTAATTTATTTAGCAAACACATCATACCCTGAGTTCATTGGGAACTTTCATATGTATCTCACTTAATCCTGCTGTGATTCTGAACAATAAGTATTACTATTCTCATTTCACAGATAGAAAAACCAAGTTTCAGAAAGGTTAAGATTTGCTAAATAATTACAGGACCCAGTGAAAAGTAAAAATGCATGGCACCTTCTTAAAAACTTTTGGGAATTTCAAGATGGCAAAGGTGGAATATTAAACCAAGTGCGGGGTCCTTCTAGGTGCTGGGTAACTGCACCTAGG
Organism: Martes martes; assembly: GCF_963455335.1. Taxonomy (NCBI): domain Eukaryota; kingdom Metazoa; phylum Chordata; class Mammalia; order Carnivora; family Mustelidae; genus Martes; species Martes martes. Next base: position 77,917,767 of record NC_137900.1, read on the forward strand.
TAACTGCACAGGTCATGTGACCAAGAAACAGGCTCTGGTTAAGCAACTCACCTAGTGTAACAAACCTTGTAAAGGGGGGAATCAAATGTTAGTATTCAGCCTCCTAAAATAAAAGCCATGGTTTCTGCTCCTCTGCAACTCTCAACTCTGAAAAGGCACCCATCACCCCATTTATTGTCTGCTTACCTGTTTGGATTGCCCTTGTTCTATTTGACAAAAGGCCTTTTGAATTTTCAAAATTTGATCTTTTCTTCTTTTTTTAATGTAAAGGCTTTGGAGGGGCATTGATGGCTGAGTTAGGTAATATACCAATATCCCATTTTCATCCTGCTCACTGATTTCCCCAGGTATATATTCATGTCAACCAGGCCCTCTTGTGTCTTGGGCATGAATCAGACTGTCTCTGAGAATCAAAACCCACAAAAGACTTGCTCCTAGAAGTAGCCTCTCAGACAGTTATAGCCAAGAAAATCCTTGTTGGGTGCCAATCACACTCTAGAGCTACACATCTTTAAAATAGAAGTGATTCTAGTGACCACTCAATCCAAATTTTGTTTTGTAGTTTTTGTTTTGCACCATTTTAATTATGTTTCATCATAGGTATGCGGAGACCAAGGTGAATCAATAAATAGTCCAAAACCATACAGTAAATTAATGGCAAATCTAGGAGTAGAATTAAAATATTTTAAACTAGAAACATGAGATTACTTGTAGAAAAGTGAAGAGTTGATCTCCAGATCAACTCTCCCCCGATTAGTAAAACAGATTTTTCAAAAATCAGATATTTTTGGGTTAGTAGATAACCACTTAAAAAAAAAAAAAAAAACTCCACTGCACCTAATAGCCAAGACTAAGAAGACCAGGCCTTCCACTGTATGTTTCTTACTCTGCAATGTGGAAAGATGCTGGCTGGGTCAGCGCGTGTGGAGCGGCAGCCTTCAAAAACTGTAACATACACCTGCTTGCTTGCAATCTTGTCTCAGGTAGCCTGCGGAACTGTACAATATCAAGACAGCCTAATGTCTCTGAAATCCTCATCAACTGCTCTTTGGAAAGATTTCAATTGCTGCAAAACAAACAGGAACTGAAAAAAGAGCAAGCTATCCCCTGTTCTTGAGCAAAGCTAGCCATGCAAAGAGCTTCCTACCCACAAGAGACTGTATAGAGCCAGGTAAAAAATGACCCATGGATTTCTGAATATTTTGTCTATTAGGAAAGCAAGCACTGGGGATGTTTAAGATATATTTTAGTGTCCTTCTTAGGTATCTGCTATTTGGAGAAATGCCCTTGTTCCTAATGGCTCTACCATAAAATCCAAACTGCACTCCCATAGGCAACGTTGATGCTCGTGAGACAGTAACCACAGGCACACAGTAAATTCATGCTGAGCTTCTTGTCAGCTACCAACTAATGCTATGAATGTAGAAACTGATCACATGGTTGTATCTAGTGTTCTATAATTTATACAGTGAAGCTCGGGTCTAACTAACTCAGGTCAAGCCTCCTGGCAAACTTAACTACCTTCATAAATAGTTACTGAGTAACACTATGGCAGCCCATGTGTTAGAATTTACCTAGACAGTCACAGAGAATCTGAAGCTCACCTCTTTACTATTCCTGGCACACGACTTCCTAAGAGTTCCCAATGCTTCCAGGAAGCCCGCTGTTTTTTGAACTCAGCATTCAGCCGTGCCATTCACTGGACCCCTGAATTCTAGACTGGTTTGGAAGACCATCTAGTCAAATATTTCATAAAGTGGTAAATAAGGGGGAGAAAAACAACTTAAAAAAATTAGTAAGTAAACATTCAACCAAGCAGTGTAATGGAGTCATAATCTAAATACAGCATTAATCCATTATTACCATACTCTAGGTGGCAAGACTGATTCAACACTATAAAATCTATTAAGATATTTTATCATATTGGCATACTTAAGGATAAAAGTAAATCTCAGTAGATGCAGGAAAAATATTCAAACTCTTAGGAGGACAGTAACTTCCTTTTTTTTTTTTCTTCTGATGCCCACTTCAGCTTGATGGAGGTATGACTGGCAAATAAGATTGTGTATATTTAAACTGTAAAGTGTGATTATTTGATATACATATACATTATTAAATGATTACAACAATCAAGTTAACTAATACACATATCACTTAGTATAGTTGACCTTGTGTGTGGGGGGGGGGTGTCTCTGTGTGAGGTGAGAACACTTAGAACACTTAACCAATTTCAAATAAAGAATATGTTATTACTAACTATAGTCACCATGCTGTACATTAAGTCCCCAGAACTGAACCATCCTATAACTGGAAGTGTGTATTCTATGACCAAAATCTCCCCATTTTCCCATCCCCTACCCCTAACAACCACCAATCTATTCTCCATTTCTTTGAATTCAACATTTTTTTGGTTTTTGTCTTTTAGATTATAAATATAAGAGAGATTACATAGCATCTGTCATTTCTGGTTTATTTCACTTAACATAATGTCTTCCAGTTTCATCCATGTGATCACAAATGACAGGATTTCCTCCTTTCTCGTGGCTGAATAATATTCCATTATATATTATATATATATATATAATGACATATTTTATGATACTACATTAATATGTTGTACAAATAATTTTATATATACTAAATATTACATATGTATAATGTATCACAGGTTCCTCATCCATCCTTCCATCCATGGACACTTAGATTGATTTTATATCTTGGCTATTATAAATAATGCTGCACTAAACATGAGTGCAGATATCTCTTAGGGATATTGATTTTGTTTCCTTCAGATATATATACAGAGGTGAGATTGCTGGACCATGTAGTTCTATGATGAATTTTTTGAGGAATGCCCATACTCTTCTCCATAATGACTGTATCAATTTATGTACCACATAAGTGAGGAAACATGAAATATACATAGACAGAAATATTCAATCTATTGAAGATATTGATTCTCCCAAATTAATAGACAGATTTAATGCAATACCAGTCAACATCTCTGTAGGATTTTCGTGTGTGTGTGTGTGTGTGTGTGTGTGTGTGTGTTGTGTGTGTGTGTGTAACTGAGGTAATTCTGAAATTTATATTAAAAGACAAGGAGAAACTAAGAAATTTTTGAAAAAGGCAAATAAGACAGGGGCGCCTGCCTCGGCACAGAGTATGACTTCTCTGCAGTTACAGTAATTAAGGCACTTAGATTGCTGCAGGTGTAGAAAACCAATGGGATCATGTAGAAAGCTAAGTGATGGGACAGGCACTTACATAGATTATATGACAAAAACGGCACTGCAGAACAATGGAGGAGAGGATGGATAATTAATAAATGGGACTGGCCACTGGAAAAATAACAGGTCACATTCATAGTAAAAATCAATTAAAAATTTAAAATCTTAGAAAGGAGAATATGTACATAACTTTGAAGTATAAAAATATGAGAAAAGATACATAAGTACAAATCAGCAAGGGCAAGACTGATAAAGCTAATTACATTTCTTAAATTAAGAATTTTTGTTCAACAGTCATCACAAAGAGAGTGAAAATATAAGCCACACACTTAGAAAAGTTTTCTGTGACATTTCACAGCAATAAAAAATGTCAGTATCTGAAATATAAAGATTATAGAGCATGTACCCACATACAACAATGAACAAAGATGTGGACAGATATTTCATGAAAGCAGAAACACAATCAACAAAAAACATTTTCAAAAATGTCCATTCTCATCATTTATAAAGGAAAATGCCAAATAAAATATCATAACAATTTCATACCCTTGAGATTGGTGGGGGAAAAAAAAAAAGCCTAACAATATTGATTGTGTAAAGGGTGTGGAGCAACAGCAACTCTTATATCATGCCAGTGGGATTTAAAGTGATCCAAATATATTGAAAATAAATACTTGTTAGCCACCAAATTTTAAAACTCTAAATTCAGCAACTGTATTTATAGGAATATAGCCTAGGAGAAACTTGTACATGCGTAGTACAAGACATTCTATAAGACTATTTCCAGCAACATTGACTTTACTAGTAATAAACCATGAAAATTTCAAATTTCCATAGTCAGTAGAATGGGTAGATTTTAGTATAATTATTACACTGGAATATGATATGGAAGAAACAAAAAAAGTAAACAGTGCAAAATTCAACATAGATTAACTTAAAAAACATAAGACTGAAAGTAGTAAATCATGAGGAAATGCATTATAGTATGATTCCATTTGTGTATAAAACAGATACAGTAAACCGAGGCATACATATGTAGAAAATCGAGTATAGAAAAACAAGGGATAGTTGATTAAAACAAAATTCAGAATAGTGGTTAACTCTGGAGGTTGGGAGAGGGATAAGGAATGCATATAGGGAAGGGCACACAGTCAGCTTGAAAGGTTCTGTAACATTCTATTTTTGAAGCTGAGTGGAGTAAACATGGTTGTTTCCTTAGTACTCCTTTATTCATTCTATCTATCTATCTATCTATCTATCTATCTATCAACTATCTACACACCTTAGATATATATTTTTTTGAGAAAGAGAGGGAGAGAGAAGGATGTGGGGAAGGAAGAGGGAGAGAGAATCCCAAGCAGACTCCAGGCCTAGTGTGGAGCCTGATATGGGTCTTGATCTCACAACCCTGAGATCATGACCTGAGCTGAAATCAAGAGTCAGATGCTTAGCTGACTGAGACACCCAGGTACCCCTAGATAGATTATTGTATACAGGATATAGAATATTTAATAGAAAAAAAATTGAGTAGGAGCTTGCCAGCAAATAGAAAAATGATAAAGGAAAATACAGAGCAAAAGTGGCATGAACAAAGACATCAATGAGTAAAAAGCATTTATGCATGTATGTATTTTTGAAGAACGACACCTAGTTCAAGCATATGTCCTTGAGCTTAAAGTTTCGGTCAACTGAAGGCAGGTGAAGACATCGCTCATTAGATATGTTCCCCTTTGGGACAGTCAACTGAAGATGAGTCCCCTTGTCTTATCTCCCCTTTCCCAGATATCTAGGAGTGAGTTAGGTACAATCTATATGGTCTGATCTCGGGAGAAAGAGAACACCTTAAGGGGGTAGAAGTGGGTTGAGGCCCAAAGAGCAGTACTTTGTTTGAGGGAAGAACGTGGGGCAACACAAAGAACCCCTTGCTCAGGTCAACATTAATAATGTGTCACCAGTGCTGACTGCCATGCTTGGCACACAGTTATGCTCAATAAATATTTGGGGGAATGAATAAATGAATGGAGCCTTTGACAATGAGGCATCCTGGGAACACGTCTCCTTTGTTAAGGCTGTCCTTGTTCTTTTTTCTTTTTTTGGCTATTCTCACTGTGGCTAGAGAAACTTTATAACTTTTTTCCCCTTTCCTTTTCAGTAGCCAGTAGGGGTGGGAAGACTTGAGGAGGTCCAAGACAAACTGCCAATGGCCTTGATTTCCAATGGTCCTCACAGAGTGCTGACAGATGTCTGACATGAGAACGAGATTGAAGGAGCTGCCAGCTGGGGCCAGGCGCCAACCTCCTTTTCTGGGGAAACATCCATAGATGGTGGTGGATCAGATGCCACTGCACGCAAACCCTGGGCTCTTTCCTTCCTCTGCTTTATCCTTATTTGTCCGGCTCACATCTCCTTCCATCTCCTACCTGATTGTTCTATTTTGCTTTTATGTCTTAAACGAGCCCTTTATGTGCTTCTGCTTGGGTTAACTTCCTCTTGGACTCTTTCATCCGTTATTTCTCCTCTTAGACAGGAGGAGACACAAGAAACTGGGGGCATGGCTGAGGCAACATGACTTGATATAAATCTCATGCTTTTGAGAGTTTAATTTTTCTTCCCATAGTGTAATTTCTCTCTCAATTTAGTTCCTTTTTAAAAAATATAGTTAATCTTTAACAAAAATGCAATGCATTCCTTACAGTGGAAATTAAGAGATATATAAACGATAAAAGTATCAAAATCATCCAGAGAGGGGCACATGGGTGGCTCAGTCAGTTAAGGAGCTGACACTTAATTTCGGCACAGGTCATGATTTCAGGGTTGTGAGAGCTCTGAGCTGGGCTCCAAGCTCAGTGGGGAGTCTGCTGGAGGATTCTCTCCCTATCTCTCTCTCTCTAACCTTCCCTCCACTCATGCACTCTCTTTCTCCCTCTCGAAAATAAATAATTTTTTTTTAAAGTAAAGTCATCCAGAGATAACAGTGGTTCCATATGTTTGGGGGATACTCTTCTAATTTCCCTCTGCTTGATTTTCACTATTTTTCTGCCTGTTAGAAATTAAGGGTACCGGGGGGAGGAGTCAAGATGGCGGAGAAGTAGCAGGCTGAGACGACATCGGGTAGCCGGAGATCAGCTAGATAGCTTATCTAACCATTGTGAACACCTACAAATCCAACGGGAAATTGAAGAGAAGAAGAGCAACAATTCTAGAAACAGAAAATCGATCACTTTCTGAAAGGTAGGACCTGCGGAGAAGTGAATCCAAAGCGTCGAGAAGATAGACCCCGGGGGGAGGGGCCGGTTCCCGGCAAGCGGCGGAGCAACGGAGAACAAAATTAGGACTTTATAAAGTCTGCTCCACTGGGAGACATCACTCTAGGAGCTAAACCGGGGGGAAACCCGGGCAGGGTTAGCATAACCCCAGGTCCCACGGGGTCACAGAAGGACTGGGGGTGTCTGAGTGCCGCAGAGTATTATAGTGGTATAGGTATTAGAGTGGGGAAGCCTGCTCCAGCGACAAAGCCAAGGAGTGAGCTCTCAGCCCAGGATTACCTTGTGCCGGTCGCAGGCTGGGTGGGCTCAGAGCGCGGCCAGAGGCCACGGAGACGGAAGCGACCGGGCGCTTTTCTCCAGGCTCCAGCAATTGACTGCTTTCCTCAAGGCATGACTGCAAGCCAGGGAGGCGGGGCGGTTGGGCGCTTTTCTCTAAGGGCGCACTGAGGAGCGGAACCCCAAGCTCTCGGCTCCTCCGGGCTGAGAGATTGGGAGGCCGCCATCTTCATTGCTCTCCTCCGGAACTCTACGGAAAGCGCTCAGGGAACAAAAGCTCCCGAAAGCAAACCCGAGTGGATTACTTAGCCCGGCCCCTGGCAAGGGCGGTGCAATTCCGCCTGCGGCAAAGACACTTGAGAATCACCACAACAGGCCCCTCCCCCAGAAAATCAACAAGAAACCCAGCCAAGACCAACTTCCCTCACCAAGAACAGTGGAATTCCAGAGGAGGAGAAAGCAAATCTTATCTGGACAAAATGACAAGGCAGAAAAACTCACCTCAAAATAAAGAACAAGAGGCCGTACTGAAGCTGGGGACCTAATCAATACGGACATTGGTAACATGACAGATCTAGAGTTCAGAATGACAATTCTCAAGGTTCTAGCCGGGCTCGAAAAAGGCATAGAAGATATTAGAGAAAACCTCTCCGGAGAGATAAAAGTCCTTTCTGGAGAAATAAAAGAAGTAAAATCTAACCAAGTTCAAATCAAAAAAGCTATTAATGAGGTGCAATAAAAAATGGAAGCTCTTACTGCTAGGATAAATGAGGCAGAAGAAAGAATTAGTGACATAGAAGACCAAATGACAGAGAATAAAGAAGCTGAGCAGAAGAGAGACAAACAAATACTGGACCATGAGGAGAGAATTCGAGAGATAAGTGACACCATAAGACGACACAACATTAGAATAATTGGGATTCCAGAAGAAGAAGAAAGAGAGAGGGGAGCAGAAGGTATATTGGAGACAATTATTGGAGAGAATTTCCCTAATATGGCAAAGGGAACAAACATCAAAATCCAGGAGATGCTAAGAACGCCCCTCAAAATCAATAAAAATAGGTCCACACCTCATCACCTGATAGTAAAATTTACAAGTCTTAGCGACAAAGAGAAAATCCTGAAAGCAGCCCGGGAAAAGAAGTCTGTAACATACAAGGGTAAAAACATTAGATTGGCAGCAGACCTATCCACAGAGACCTGGCAGGCCAGAAAGAACTGGCATGATATATTCAGAGCACTAAACGAGAAAAACATGCAGCCAAGAATACTATATCTGGCTAGGCTATCATTGAAAATAGAAGGAGAGATAGAGAGCTTCCAGGACAAACAAAAGCTGAAAGAATTTGCAAACACCAAACCAGCTCTACAGGAAATATTGAAAGGGGTCCTCTAAGCAAAGAGAGACCCTAAAAGTAGTAGATCAGAAAGAAACAGAGACAATATACAGTAACAGTCACCTTACAGGCAATACAATGGCAATAAATTCATCTCTCTCAATAGTTACCCTGAATGTTAATGGGCTAAATGCCCCAATCAAAAGACACAGGGTATCAGAATGGATAAAAAAACAAAACCCATCAATATGCTGCCTACAAGAAACTCATTTTAGACCCGAAGACACCTCCAGATTTAAAGTGAGGGGGTGGAAAACAATGTACCATGCTAATGGACATCAGAGGAAAGCTGGGGTGGCAATCCTTATATCAGATCAATTAGATCTTAAGTCAAAGACTATAATAAGAGATGAGGAAGGACACTATATCATACTCAAAGGGTCTGTCCAACAAGAAGACCTAACAATCTTAAATATCTATGCCCCTAACATGGGAGCAGCCAACTATATAAACCAATTAATAACAAAATCAAAGAAATACATTGACAGTAATACAATAATAGCAGGGGACTTTAACACTCCCCTCACTGAAATGGACAGATCATCTAAGCAAAAGATCAACAAGGAAATAAAGGCCTTAAATGACACACTGGACCAGAAGGACATCACAGATATATTCAGAACATTCCATCCCAAAGCAACAGAATATACATTCTTCTCTAGTGCACATGGAACATTCTCCAGAATAGACCACATCCTGGGTCATGAATCAGGTCTCAATCGGTATCAAAAGATTGAGATCATTCCCTACGTATTTTCAGACCACAATGCTCTGAAGCTAGAACTCAATCACAAGAGGAAATTTGGAAAGAACGCAAATACATGGAGATGAAACAGCATCCTTCTAAAAAATGAATGGGTCAACCAGGAAATTAAAGAAGAATTGAAAAAAATCATGGAAACAAATGATAATGAAGACACAACAGTTCAAAATCTGTGGGACACAACAACGGCAGTCCTGAGAGGAAAATATATAGCGGTGCAAGCCTTTCTCAAGAAACAAGAAAGGTCTCAAATACACAACCTAACCCTACACCTAAAGGAGCTGGAGAGAGAACAACAAAGAAAGCCTAAACCCAGCAGGAGAAGAGAAATCATAAAAATCAGAGCAGAAATCAATGAAATAGAAACTGAAAAAACAATAGAACAAATCAACAAAACTAGGAGCTGGTTCTTTGAAAGAATTAATAAGATTGACAAACCCCTGGCCAGACTTATCCAAAAGAAAAGAGAAAGGACGCAAATAAATAAAATCATGAATGAAAGAGGAGAGATCACAACCAACACCAAAGAAATACAAACAATTATAAGAACATACTACGAGCAACTCTACGCCAACAAATTTGAAAATCTGGAAGAAATGGATACATTTCTAGAGACATATAAACTACCACAACTGAACCAGGAAGAAATAGAAAACCTGAACAGACCCATAACCAGTAAGGAGATTGAAACAGTCATCAAAAATCTCCAAACAAACAAAAGTCCAGGACCAGACGGCTTCCCAGGGGAGTTCTACCAAACATTTAAAGAAGAATTAATTCCTATTCTCCTGAAACTGTTCCATAAAATAGAAATGGAAGGAAAACTTCCAAACTCATTCTATGAGGCCAGCATCACCTTGATCCCAAAACCAGACAAGGATCCCACCAAAAAAGATAATTACAGACCCATATCCTTGATGAACACAGATGCGAAAATTCTCACCAAAATACTGGCCAATAGGATCCAACAGTACATTAAAAGGATTATTCACCGCGACGAAGTGGGATTTATTCCAGGGCTGCAAGGTTGGTTCAACATCCACAAATCCATCAATGTGATACAACACAGTAATAAAAGAAAGAGTAAAAACCATATGATACTCTCAATAGATGCTGAAAAAGTGTTTGACAAAGTGCAGCATCCCTTCCTGATTGAAACTCTTCAAAGTGTAGGGATAGAAGGCACATACCTCAATATTATCAAAGCCATCTATGAAAAACCCACCGCAAATATCATTCTCAATGGAGAAAAACTGAAAGCTTTTCTGCTAAGGTCAGGAACACAGCAGGGATGTCCGTTATCACCACTGCTGTTCAACATAGTACTAGAAGTCCTAGCCTCAGCAATCAGACAACAAAAAGAAATTAAAGGCATCCAAATTGGCAAAGAAGAAGTCAAACTATCACTCTTTGCAGATGATATGATACTATATGTGGAAAACCCAAAAGCCTCCACTCCAAAACTGCTAGAACTTATACAGGAATTCAGCAAAGTGTCAGGATATAAAGTCAATGCACAGAAATCAGTCGCATTTCTTTACACTAACAACAAGACAGAAGAAAGAGAAATTGAGGAGTCAGTCCCATTTACAATCGCACCCAAAACCATAAGATACCTAGGAATAAATCTAACCAAAGAGGCAAAGAATCTATACTCAGAAAACTATAAAGTGCTCATGAAAGAAATTGAGGAAGACACAAAGAAATGGAAAAATGTTCCATGCTCATGGATTGGAAGAACAAATATTGTGAAAATGTCTATTCTACCTAAAGCAATCTATGCATTTAATGCAATCCCTATCTAAAATCCCATCCATTTTTTTCAAAGAAATAGAACAAATAATCCTAAAATTTATATGGAACCAGAAAAGACCTCGAATAGCCAAAGGAATATTGAAAAAGAAAGCCAAAGTCGGTGGCATCACAATTCCAGACTTCAAGCTCTATTACAAAGCTGTCATCATCAAGACAGTATGGTACTGGCACAAAAACAGACATATAGATCAATGGAACAGAATCGAGAGCCCAGAAATAGACCCTCAACTCTATGGTCAACTAATCTTTGACAAAGCAGGAAAGAATATCCAATGGAAAAAAGACAGCCTCTTCAACAAATGGTGCTGGGAAAATTGGACAGCTACATGCAGAAAAATGAAATTGGACTATTTCCTTACACCACACACGAAAATAGACTCAAAATGGATGAAGGTCCTCAATGTGAGAAAGGAATCTATCAAAATCCTTGAGGAGAATGCAGGCAGCAACCTCTTTGACCTCAACTGCAGCAACTTCTTTCTAGGAACATCGCCAAAGGCAACAGAAGCAAGGGCAAAAATGAACTATTGGGATTTCATCAAGATCAAAAGCTTTTGCACAGCAAAGGAGACAGTTAACAAAACCAAAAGACAACTGACAGAATGGGAGAAGATATTTGCAAACGACATATCAGATAAAGGGCTAGTATCCAAAATCTATAAAGAGCTCTTCAAACTCAATAACCAAAGAACAAATAATCCAGTCAAGAAATGGGCAGAGGACATGAACAGACATTTCTGCAAAGAAGACATCCAGATGGCCAACAGACACATGAAAAAATGCTCCACATCACTCAGCATCAGGGAAATACAAATCAAAACCACAATGAGATACCACCTCACACCAGTCAGAATGGCTAAAATTAACAAGTCAAGAAATGACAGATGCTGGCGAGGATGCGGAGAGAGGGGAACCCTCCTACACTGCTGGTGGGAATGCAAGCTGGTGCAACCACTCTGGAAAACAGTGTGGAGGTTCCTCAAAAAACTGAAAATAGAGCTACCCTATGACCCAGCGATTGCACTACTGGGTACATATCCTAAAGATACAAACGTGGTGCTCCGAAGGGGCACGTGCACCCGAATGTTTATAGCAGCAATGTCCACAATAGCCAAACTGTGGAAAGAGCCTAGATGTCCACCAACAGATGAATGGATAAAGAAGATATGGTGTATATATACACAGTGGAATACTATGCAGCCATCAAAAGACATGAAATCTTGCCATTTGCGACGACGTGGATGGAACTAGAGGGTATCATGCTTAGCGAAATAAGTCAATCGGAGAAAGACAACTATCATATGATCTCTTTGATATGAGGAAGTGGAGATGCAATGCGGGGCGTGTTGGGGGTGGTAGGAAAAGAAAAAATGAAAAGATGGGATTGGGAGGGAGACAAACCATAAAAGACTCAATCTCAAAAAACAGACTGAGGGTTGCTGGGGGGAGGGGGGATGGGAGAGGGTGGAGGGGAAATGGACATTGGGGAGGGTATGTGCTATGATGAGTGCTGTGAAATGTGTAAACCTGGCGATTCACAGACCTGTACCCCTGGGGATAAAAATACATTATATGTTTATTAAAATAAAAAATAAAAAAAAAAGAAATTAAGGGTACCACTCATTTAATATTTTCCTTTTCTAGGTTATAACAAGAATTCGAAAGAAAAACAAGGAGTCAAATGTGGCGCCAATAATAACAGAGGCTTAATAATTTCTAACTCATGGGTGTCCTTTCTAAGGCAAGATTAGAGAATGTGGCTGACATCTGATGTTAAATAGAGGTGCTCCTAAAAACCTGCTCACCTATGCCTTTAGATCCACTGTGGGGAGAATTGCACCTGACTGTACTGACCTAGTCAGCTGCATAGAAAATATGCCTACCTCACAAACAAAGAATGGAAAGCAGAGGAAGAAGGGTGAATAGTGGGAACCTTGGGCTCATACATACGAGCTGACCCTAAGCACAGGGGCAGGTGTTCTTAGCAGCTGGAAGCAGGAAAACCAAAGGGAAACCCAAGCTCTTCTTTCAAATCTATGAGGTAGAGATAGGGGACCATTTCCAAAGTTTGGTAAAAAGTAGCATCATTCATTAGTACTAGGAGCTAGTATAGCATAAATCGTAGTTTATCCAGTTTGCAGTAGGAAGGAACAAATCAAAACAGAAACCATACCAATCATTTTAACAGAGAGAATCTAATAGAGGGAATTGAGAAAGGAAAAGGGGAAAAAATGAATAAATGAAATGATATAGGAGTAATGAAGGCAGCAGGCACCAAGTTTTAAGGAACAAAGAAGAGGTTGGGATTATTCGTACCTCGAAGCACAGAGGAGTGATCTTGTGGATGCTGGCCAGCAGGTACTGGGATATTAGTAGGCTGGAGAAGGAACTTCATGGAGCTATGACTTTGATCTCCAAGAACAGCCTGGCTGGAACTGGTCTTTCTAGGGGTATCTGACCAAACTGGTTCTTGGTATGGGGGAACGTCTGGAAGCTAGAGCTAACTGCCGCTACATGGGGAGGAGTCACTGCTAAAGTCAGACTGGTGAGAAAAGTTAGCGGTCCAGAAGGAACAAGCCCCTTCACTCTCCTCCACACCATCGCTGTTTCAAGAACCTAGTGGGAAGAGAAGTGGCAAAGGAAGGGTATGGTTTGCAAAGCCTAGACCCCAGAATCACAGTATGGAGCACAGATCATGGTTTTTGGAGCGAAGACTCACTTAGAGATTGGGACACAGCCAATGGGCATGAAGGTCAGCATTGCAGCCACTCTGCAGAAACAGGATGGACCCCCACCCAGCATGTGGCTGAGATGCAGAGACTGACGACATTACGCACACACATCAAGGAGTTTTGAAAAGGTTTATTATTCATATAATCAACTTTCTGCGGGGAGCAGGGCAGGCTCCCCAGTTGGTCTGAAAATGAGCTCCAGAGTACAGGAAAAGGCAGCAGGCATGGGTTTGTTATCATGACCCAGGAGCGGGCTGGGGTAAGCCCTCCGCTGTGTGAAGAGGGCTTCAATTGGTTTGAATCTGCCCGTGTACCCACAGGAGGGGGCATTGGCTTTATTACTGACTTGTTCAGATGCAGAGAGACTTAAAAGGCTGAGACTTAAAAGCCATTGGCAAACATCAAAATATGAAATCAGATGGTTTAAGGCACTCAGAAAACAAAACAGCCACTTTTCTTCCTGAAAAGGTGGAAAGTGGTCCTGTTGGCATTCTCCACATTGAGAACATTTATGGGTACAACACAGAGTGCTTGCTGTACGTCGCACCTGGGAACATACACTCCTCAGGTCATATATTCTGAATATGTATCAGGTTACTCACTCTTCTTATAACACAGTAGTTTCGGAGAGATGCAAGCTCTTCCATTGCTGTGTGTTTGTATAAACCGTGCTTCATATCATATTAGTTCCCAATTGACAGGCATTTAGATAGTCTCTGGGTTTCTTTATAATTTTGAAACCTGGTCTGTGCTGAGAAGGCACTGAGGCAGCACAAGTATTTACTGAGCACTTATTAGTTGCTTGGCACAGGATTAAAAAAATAAGCATCCTCTGCCTTCCGTACAGAGATGGCCACACACACACACAGGACTGTGCTGTTGGAGCCAGAGGCAGAGGAAGGCAGGAGGCATTAGGTCACTTTTTCCCTTTTTTGTTGTTTTAATTAAATGATAAATTGTGAATACATGCTCATTCAAAAATTTTAAGCTCTATCAGAATAAATAGGTGATAAGTATTATTTTGTCATGTCATGCTCACTGTCCTGAACTTCCATCCTTCTAGGTTTATGTGTGTGTGTGTGTGCATGTAAAAAGTATACATACACACATACACAAACATATATTTACTTCCACAATAAACAGTATGTAAATATATATTCATATAATTTGGAGATTCTTCAGTTACGAGTGGGACCAGAAAATAGATAAAAATATAGAGGTATAGATTACAAATAGTTTGGACACTTTAAAAATTTTAGTTCAGATTATATCTGAGGAATGTTCTATTTTTTGTAAAGTCTCCATTCTTCTCAATGGAAGAATTCTTCCAGATTAATATAAACTTTCTCCACTACTGGACATTCAGCTTTCCCATTTTAATAACTACCCAAACTGCTACAATATAAGAACTTTAAAATAAGTCTGAGGATTCTCCTAAAAATAAATTGCATCTCTCCTTGTCTTCAACAATTTTAACTTTGTTACAAATCCCGCCCCCCTCAAAAGAATACTAATTTAAATTCTCAACAAGTGTTCCTCTTTTGAAATTACCTTGCCTTGATTAGTTATTTTTATATTTTAAGTATCTCCATTCTAATGGGGAAAATCTTTCATTCTACTGTTTTGTTTTTAGTCCTTTAAACACAGAGACCTCTTAATGTTAAAGGTCACATTAATATTATCTGGGGCACCTGGGTCACTCAGTGGGTTAAGCCTCTGCCTTTGGCTCAGGTCATGATCTCAGGGTCCTAGGATCAAGACCCGCATCAGGCTCCCTGCTCAGTGGAAAGCCTGCTTCTCCCTCTCCCACTCCCCCTGCTTATATTCCCTCTATCGCTGTCTCTCTCTGTCAAATACATAAATAAAATCTAAAAAAAATTTTTTTTAATCACATTAATGTTATCTGCTGATATGAAGATTTGATGGTTAAGGTGTAGAATAACAGAATTTTATTTCTTTGGCCTTTATGTTAGATCAAGCAGAGGCTCTCCAACCACTCTTTAAATGACATTTTTTCCAGGAAGAAAAAGCTAATAAATGGATTATATATAAAACTTGAGAGCACTTTTTAACTAATTAAATGTTAATACCTGAAATCACTACACTCACCTTTATATTTTACATAAAGACAGGTCTACCAGGAAATCTGATGGATTATTAAATAATTAGCTAAAATGGACTGAGATGAGCCGGGTTGGGTCTGCATATAACCTGAGTGCTTCTCTCTTTTTATGCTATTTTTTACTGGAGTCCAACACTGGGTTCCACGTGGGACTTGACCCCAGGACCCCAAGATCACAACCCAGACTTAAGGCAGACACTCAACCAATGGAGCCACCCAGATTCCCCATTTCCTTATTGATCTTTAAGGCAACTTGACATAGCCTGCCTTCTTAATTCTCTTCCCTGAGATACTATTATTTTTTTCCCCAGATCAAGTTTGCACTAACTATTACAGACTCCCATAGGATCTTGACTTCCTGCACTGGACATAACACTTGTATAATAATTTGTTTATTTCTACTGCCTGTACTAGACCATAAGTCTAAACAAAAGCCATGACCATGTCTGATTTGTAGAACACTATATCCCCAGCACTTAGCACAAGGGGTGGCACATGTCATAAACTCTCAAATCTTTGATGAGTTATTGCTTTGTAAAAAGCAGCACAACTTTCCCTTGCACAAAAGTGTTGAGTACTACTGAGCTGTTGTATATATTTAAAAGTACTGTAAAATTCCACTTACAATGTGGTAAGAAGCATGATTTCAAGATAATTCATTTTTACATTTATGTAACTCAGTTGTCATTGGGATTCCCTGTCTGAACGTCCTCCCCCTTCCCCCCCTAGTTCCATGAACTGTGCATTTCCATGGCTGTGGAAGTCAAAGGCCTATCCCACTATTCAACAGACATCCAATGACTCATTCCTTGGGGCCTCATCTGCCTCCTGAACTCCTTCCTTCTCTGGTCTCTGTTCTCTGTTAATATGCATGATGTCAGTCTTCAGGAGAAACTCAGCCCTGTTTTCAGGAGCCACAAAACCCCTTTCACACAGGGCAACCATTGATCAGTGGAGTTCAGAGTTAGGATTCATATCAGATTAATTCAAGAAATGAAATAAAACACGCTAGTATCTCCATTTTTAAAATATCATTCCACACTATCAAAGACATCCACACATCTTTCCTGAACTACCTTTATTCTCTTAGATTTTTTTACTCCCAAGAACCACAATCCATTTCTCCCCCGTTTTTATGAGGAGCCATTTTGCCTTTTTTTCTCTCCAAAATCCTGAAATCAGCCAACATCCAGAACCTTGGGAACTTACTTCTATCACAGAGATGTATTAAGGAACTTTTGCCCAATAAAATATAACTTACTCCCAAAAAGGAAACTGGTTCTAGTTATTAAAACAGTAACACTTTGTCAGACTAGTTACATTCACATATGTTACATCTAAAATCTGGCAACATTTACATATGTGCAACTCAGTAATTACTACTTTCTCCTTCCATAAACCACTGGGCATGCCTACGCTATCATTTGGAGAAAGCAGAGCTGGCTGGCTTCTCTTTACCCTTTCAGAATGTGAATCACGGACAAGGTCCAGAAAACCATGCCCTGAATGCCAGAGCAATTTGTGAGAAGGGTGGATGCAGAAGCATTGTGCTGAGAATTGCAAAAACAAAGAATCACTGAAGAATGCAGCTCTAAGAGTCATTAATTTTCAAACCAATAAGGACTAGTTTGGAATTTAAAAAAGAAGATGTGAAAGACAACAAATGTATGGGATACTTCCTCTAAGCACAGCAGAACAATTTCTCCATCTCTCCTGAACAATTGATGTAGATGATTCAGGACAAGGATTGTCCAAAAAAAAAAAGTTAACATTCCACTGAAGCGTAACATACAAACAGGAAAGTGCCCAAATCACCAGTGCATAGCTCAAGCCATTTTCACAACTTGTGTGCACACCTGTTACCAGCAGCCAGATGAGGGACGGAACACTGCCATCCCCCAAGGAGTCTACACAGCTTCTGATAAATTGATTTTGCCTCTGGTTGACCTTTATATTGATGGACAACATGCCCTCTTTGGGGTCTGACTTCCTGAGCTCAACATTATGTTTGTGAGATTCTTCCCTCCTATTTTTGTTTACTATTACCACAATTATTATTTAATATTAATAGCTTCATAGTATAAATAGCATTTATTGAATTGCAACATTAAATTCCTTCTGTTGGAATATATTTATCTTTTTTCTACTGTTTGCATTTTTCTCCTTTTATTTAAAAAAATTCAAAACCACAGAAAACATAAATCTGTAATTCCAACACACACACACAACCTACTGTCCAGGCAGTGGAACTAACTTCAGCTGTGTTCTGTTCTACAGGTTCTAAGCCGTAAAGGACCTCCTTCTTCTCCTCTCTTTTTTTCTCCTCACCATACTCCTTGGGCCATTCTCTGTTCAGTGAGATCCAGGTTTACAAATGGTCCAACCTAGATCTCTTCGTAGTTGGGTAATTGGAAGCTAAAAGAACAAGTTTCCTTCTTCCATCAGGACCATATAGACTGAGGAACAATTTTACCATAGGAAACGGGGTGCTGTTATCAGACAAAGGGGGTTGTATAATCAGAATGGATAGGAGAAAAATATGGTCACCATAGTATGCCATGCTCAGGGCACATTATGGCTAGTCTACAGATGATATCTTACTTTGTATCCTCACAATAATAACCCAATGAATTAGAGACAGAAGCTTTTAGTCAGTTCCACACCTGATGTCTAGATCTGAGGGATGTCTCTTTTTTGATATAAATACATTTTTAGCAGGATTTATGGAAAGCTTGACATGACTCCAATTCAGTTGGCCAGGAAGTCAAGCATGGCACCATTACATCCATAGAAAGGAAGGGGATGAGCTGTGTGTTGTAGGATGAAGCCCAAGTAGATTAGCCAACCCAGGGCAGCACTGTCAGCACTGGCCTTGGAGGAGGCTCAATGCATGGACAGCTTCCCTGGATACCTATGTGTCAACAAGAGTGGGAGCCTGGGCTTGTCTACTGGAGACATGCATCCAGGCTTTCCAGCTGGCAGCAGTGTTAACTGTACACATGTCTGACACGGTATCTCATTTAAGCTCTATCCCTGAGAGATGACAGACTTAATTAGATGAATGAAGGTGGGGAGAGAAGGAAGAGTAATCAAAGTTTCCCTGGTATTACCATTTATGGTAGCAGATAGTCCTTCACTGGTGCAATTATTGGTCAGGTTGCTATTTGCCTACATTTTCAGATAACCAGATTAGGCTTTTCTTTTATTGGATGTTGTAGATCTTCTGGATGCAGGAAACTGGTAATATGTAGACCCTTTAATGCAGAGGGCTCTTGGTACTGGTGTGAAGATTTAAGTCACTAATTCCTGGGCATTGACAGTAGAAGATTAAAATGAAATGAAAGCCCCTGTTGCTGTGCCAATTTTAAGAACTGTGGGATCATGGGTGGCTGGGTGGCTCAGTCATTCAAGCATTCACCTCTTGATTTCCGCTCAGGTCATGATCATAGGGTCATGGGATTGAGCACCATGGTGGGCTCCACACTCAGCATAGAGTCTGCTTGAGATTCTCTCTCCCTCTGCCCCTTTCCCCACTCACTCTAAATAAATAAACAAACAAACAAACAAATAAGTAAATAAAATATTAAAAAAAATAACTGTGTGATCATACTAAAAAGATGAGGAATCCCTCTTCATTCACATATCTGATAGGGTGACAGTTGATTTTACATGTCAACTTGGCTGGGTGGCAGTACCTAGACACTGGGTCAAACATCATTATTCCAGATGTTTCTGTTAAAGTATTTTTTTAAGTGAGATTAACATTAAAATCAATAGAATCTGAGTAAAGCAGAGTACTGTCCATAATGTGGGTGGGCCTCATCCAATCAGTTGAAGGCCTTAAGAGAAAATGCTAACTTTTCCTGAGGAAGAGGGAATTCTGTCAGCAGACTGTATTTGGACTCAAGCTGCAACATCAAGTCTTCTCTGGGTCTCCAGCCTGCCAGTCTACTCCTTAAATTTTGGTCTTGCCAGTCTCTATAATCACATGAGTCAGTTCCTTAAAATCTCTCTCTCCTTCCTATTTGTTCTATTTTTCTGGAGAACCCTGACTTAGAGGGGGAGGGAGAGAGAGACAGTGCAAGTGAGCTGGCCTACTAAATACTCAGAACTCATCCAAGAAGCCCAAGAGGATCACTTCATCTCATCCTTAGAACAGGCCTGACTTAAGTACTGATAACTGTCTAATTCAACAATAAGAAGCTAGAGGTAGAAAAATTAAATTCCTTGTCCAAAGTCTTATATATAGTTAGGGGCAGATCTACATTCTAATTATGGGACGTGTGCTTCCAAAGTTCAAATACTTTTTCTACAGTGCCCAATGCCTTTGAGGGAGACTCAACACATATTTGACTCTTACGCACTCTGCTTTACACCTGACCATTCTGCCCACTCACAGCAAGAGCAAATGCTGTCTGCTCTCTCACACACACTCAGAACAACTCTGTTAGCACCAGGGGCATTCTTCCCAGCTGCAGCTCTGGCCTGGAGTCTGTTCACACAGCCTGGTGCTAATAGAGATTCCAGAAGCTCCTGGCTTCATTGACAACATCAGAGTCAAAAGAATGCAAAATAGAAGCAGTGAATATTTTCCAAAGGAAAATGGGCTTCTTGCTTAGCAGACCTTGCTTGACCTCTTGAGCAAGGGCAGAATGTGGGAATATGGCTGAGAGAAGCAGAGCTGAGGTGCCCCATGCTGCCATGGAAAATGGGCAGGTGTTCCACGGGAGAACTGTTAGATCTTTCCTGGCCTCTACTTTTATATTTTTTTCAAAGTATCCACACTAATCTGTTTAATGACTTGTTTATTTACTCATCCAATCAGTATATTTTCTGAGCATGCATCATTTGTCAGATGCCATGCATGGTGCTAGAGAGATGATGGAGAATAAGAAAAACCTCCGAACTAGTCGCTAGCATCTCTTTCTCTGGTGAGGAACACAGGTAAATAACTAGGCAATGCCAACACATTGTGATAGGTGCTTTGGAAGAAGGAAATGTGCTATGGAGGCACAGGGAGGACGCAGAAACAAATGCCAATCCATGCGAGTCCAGGAAGGCTTTCTGGAGGAAGTGACATCTAAGCTAAGACCTGAGGAAATGAATTCTATAGGAGCTGGGATGAGGATGGAAAGAATGGTTTTTTGGATGAAAAGAAAACGTGAGCACAGGGTGTTATACGTAACTAAACAATGATCGAACACTACTTCAAAAACTAATGATGTACTACACAATGGCTAACTGAACATAATAAGAGAGAGAGAGAGAGAGAGAGAGAAAATGGGCTGAGGTTGGAGGGCTGGGTCTCAGAGTGTTCAGGATGGCCGCAAAGAATTGAAGCGTGACTTAGGTGAGATACCCAGGGTGGGGCGGCATAGGATAAGCATTAGGAGCTGAAGCATGAGGGAAACTGCTTGAAGGCAATTCAGCAATTGCTTGAAGCCAGATTCTGTAACAAAGCTGGGCTCAAGAAGCAACAGGAGAAAAGAGGGGAAATGATGGAGACACAATTTGCTTTTCTCCCCTGTGGGTGCTGGTGTGAGTTTGCTTCCATTCCTCACCGACAGGCATCACCTGTTTCGGAGCTCACATTCCTCAGCTGGCAAAGTTGAAGAGCCCTGTCTGTGTACCTCAGAGATAACTACGAAGATCAAATCAACAGTGACTTGGAAATGGCCATGCCCTTCCTGCTCCTCTGTCTCCCTGGAGGTCTCCAGCATGGGATGGAGAGACCCCTCAGTGTCCCAAGTACCGGGAGGCTTTGCTCTCCAGAAGCTAAGAGATCCTTTTCCTGACAGTGTTTCCGGTGGAATATTCCGACTCTTTAACCCACTGGGCAAGGCTATCGGCCTCTTTTATTCATTCTGTATCATGAACCTGATACTCAGGCCACGTGGAATTCCAAATCCGGTGTGTGAAAAACAAAAGGAAGCCAAAAGACAAAACAAACAAAAATAACGATTCCCTCGGGTTGTCTGTAACTTTGATCACCACCCCAGTACCACCATCACTGGCACAAGGCTAATGAAAAACATCTGAGACCTGAACATGATTTCAGGCATCTGCACCTTTGTTTTTGCTGTTTCCATACTTCACCTTTCCAAGCATTTTCCTAACTTCACCTGCACGCATTTGCAAGCCTTCCTCCCCTGGGAGGCCTTTCCTGACACCTGGGGGGGCCATAGTTGGGATTCCTCCTCTAAGTGTCCACAGCAAACTACATCTCCAACAGCATTTTAATCTCTATGAATCTCTTCTTGAACTTGGAGAAAAAAAAAAAAGTCACATGTTATATTAATTAATTAATCTCTCAGATCCCCATTTGCTTCCTTACTGAGTACTATCCCATTGTCTTACTACATTACTGCAAAGTACCAGTTTTTTAGAGCACCCTTTCCTCTAAAATCTGTTAAAAATAAACAAGCAGAATAACAACAACACAACAATAAAACACGGGTTTATGAGATCCATAAGGTTGGACTGACTTTGCCGAAGTCAGTCTAACCTCTAAAATAGAGGAATGGCATCACATACAAAAAATTCCGCCATAGCTGCCTTTTTTTTTTTTTTTAGTTTCCATTTAAATTCCAGCTAGCTAACATAATATTAGTGTAATAATGTAACATTAGTTTCAGGTGTACAATAGAGCGATTCAACACTTCCATACCTCAGTGGGTGCTCATCCCAAGTCCTCTCTTTAATCCCTACCATCTATTTCACCCACCCCCCCAACCACCATCCCCCTGTCTGCCATTGCTTTTAACTGCCACGTCTACCATGGAAATCCCTATGGCCACCCTGATGGGCCAATGCTGGCTTAAATTTCCCCAGAGTTTCATTTGCCCGACTGCTGAGCCACCTGCTATGGCTCTTCACGGGAGAGCATGTTCACATCCTCTGAGATAAGCTAGACCAACAGGCTCCCACCACTGGGCTCTCCGTCGGAAAGTCCTCATGCTCAGTGTTTCAAGTACATACCCAGCCTTCTCACAGGTTATCAGCCAGATCTGGGAATTGTGGTCAAGTTGATCACAAAATGTGATATATCACCAACTTAGAACCCCTCTGCCCTTCTCTTCCACAGAAATGACTTAAGAGAAAAGGCAGGTTTTTCAGGCACATCGGGTCGGTTTGTCCTTCCCCTGTCCAATGAGGTTACATGCTCATCCTCTCAGGAGACACACTTAGTTTCCCAGCTGCCACAACTCACTCCCACCTCAGTGACTCCAGAGGTATCTACTTTTCCCCCTATCAAATAAATCCAATGTATCTATGTATGCATCCATATTTTTGAGGTACCCTACTCTGCCCCTGCCCCCTTGTTAAAAAGACTGCTCTTGGTGAGTTGGAAGTGGATTTCTGGCATGTACCTTGCTGAAGAAGAAGGGGAAAAGAACATTTCGTCTCTGGCGTGTGCACCACCAGAATAAAATGTACGGTTCTGTATGGCCATCATCCAGCTCCATGTCAGGACATGCAATTAGCCTGTGGATTTGTTCAGAGCAGGATTTATATCTCATTTATGTCCATATGTCTCATTTATGTGTATCTTATTTCTATCTATGTCCACCATTTCTTAGAAGCTGCTGCAGAGCTGGAATCTAATGATTTATTTATTATTTAATGAAAAAAAGATCAGTCAATGAGACTTCCTGCTAGAGTCTCCTCTTGGTACTGTGTTCAAAACGAAAAAGGCCCTCCATCTGTGGCCCCCAGAATTATATTCCTGAAAAAGGCATCTGACTTTTCCTTTGATAAATCCACCTACATGTTATCTGGCTTTCTGGTTATCGTCTACTAAGAAGCAATAAACCTAGGATGGTCTAGTAACAATACAAATGGAAGTACCATGAGCAAAGCCCTCTAGAGAGTCCCAGGGGAGAAAGACGTACCATGAAGAAGTTTCAATCTCCTCTCTGAAATGCAGATAAGAGGGCTATCAAAATCTTTAACACATATGGACCTACTTGTTTGACAAGTGAAGTCGTGTGCATATGGTGTCCACAGGTTCTGGCTCTAGCTCTGCTGCCAGCTTACTGGGTGACCCTGGAGAGGTCTCTGTTTCTCTCTCTACCTCAGTCTCCCTTTTCTAAAAGGCAATAGCAGATAACAGATTATCTCCGTGCTCATTTGAAAAATTATACCTTTGTTCATGCAATTCCTTGAAGCTCATATAGGCTGCGTGCCTATAATTAAAGGTGACATGTTGTTCTAACTCACAGGTCCTTCCCTTTACCATTTGCCCTCAGGTGGCAAGTTGGCCAGGGGACACCTATCAATATACCCCAGCACCTTGCATCCCAAGAGAAATGCAGTTATCTGAGAGCCAGTACTTGGTTTTCAAAATCTTGACTGGCGGCTATTTACTGCTCCCTAGTGGTACAAAGAAGCTTCTGCAGCTGTCCAAAGAAAATGTCTCTGAGATGTGGACCCCACCCCTATCTTACTGGAAGGATTCATGACCAAAACATGTAACATGCCAACATAGTGCCTTTTACCAAAGAGCGGCTGAACAAATGCCTGTGCACCTGTCTCTTCTAAAGGAAACTGGCCTCACTCTATGGGTTTAGAAGACCCTTTAAGCATAGTATGTTTGTAGAATATTTTAGAGCATTTAATAGTAACAAAACCAACAGTAAATTTACTAAGTAACATTCACTAAGTAACACCAAGAAATTAGAAGTGATCCGAGCAGAAAAGGGGTAAAGAAACTCTGAAGAAAGAATGTTCATATATCCATTCCTTCTTTTATTCATGGTTCATGAAGGTGAAAAAAATGATCAAGTCTGTCACTTATCGGCTCCTACATGTCCAGTGTTTTATGTTTTATTACATTTAATGCACAGAAAAATCTAACGGTGTAGGAGTTGCTAGCCTCATTCTATAAAGGGGGAAAGCGAGGCTCAGCGAGAACATACTTAGCTCCATGCCCCATGGTTAGCACATGGCCAGCCTCTAGAATTTAACCCAAGCCAGGGCTGCTCCAAATCATGTCTTCTCCTAACCCATTACCTAGGCTTCTAGGGGTTTTAAAACAATGTTCTCCTTCTACCCATTTTACAGATGGAGAAACTAACTCAGACAGATGCTATGTGTCCAGGGGTGCTCGGGTTAAGTGTTTACAAGCAGCTCAGGGCGGTGGTGGCAGCGGCAGACATAGAGTATTTGCTAATTTCCACGTCTATTTTATTGAAAGTGGAGTTGGGAAGCAAGGTGTACAATCGGGCACATCACGGGTCTTGTGCCTTACAGCAATATCCCACAAGTATGCACTCAGTACCACCATGTCCTGCACAGACGTGAACAAGAGCTGAAGTGCCTGGGTCCGACTCCAGCTCTCTTCTACTTTCTCGCCTGGATGGTACAACCTGAGAACGGCTAACATCGCCCTGCTAATCATCTCACTGACCAACCGTGTTAGTTTCAGATTCCTCCCTTTTCCTACTGACTCTGGCTTCATGACATGAGGAGATTAAATCCCAAAGTGAAGTGGCGAGACATTCATGGAGTTTGAAATGAGTGGCCATCCATCTGGAGTAATACCACTAAGTCCAGAGAAGAGGTGTCCTTCCTCCCGGTGCGGTTCCAGTTACCACCAACCTCTGCAATATGTCTTATCCCAGGGGACTGTGTCCCCCAGGGAAGCAGAATGTTTGTCTTTTTTATACACATTGCATCCCTGACATGTAGAACAATGGACTGTTCCACTGCAGATACTCAATAAATACTTGATGAATAACTATCTCTGGCCATTGTATTAAAATTTCACCATATGGTAAATTTCTTACTACTCTCTGATACTTGATAGATCACTTAAAATTCTCTGGACCTATGTTTTTCCGTCTTCAAAATGAAGGAAGGCTAGTTTTGGGTGTGTGGTAGAATTAAAATGATGTGCATCAAGTACTAGGTATACAATAAACAAAGAACAATTCTTGTTTTCATCATCATCATCATCATCATCATCATCATTAATAATAATTTAGCCTTTCCATTTTCAAGATCCCCATAATGTAACACAGGATCCCTGAGAGAGGCAGGTACTGATCACCAGTACCTTATACACATTTGGTGAAGAATGTTACATCATTTACCTCACTGGATCTCATAATTTCTCTGTATTAAGACAGGTACCAAAAATGCTGTTTTGCAGATGAAAGAGGGCCTAAGCAATTAGTAGCTTCTGGGATTTTTTTCCCACCAAAGCTTCTCTGCTTGGATAACTTTTCTGTGGTGCATTACAGCCAAGTTTGTCCTATTACCGTGAAGACTTCCCTGCCTCCTCCTCCCCAAAGGGAAAAGCCCTCTCTGCTCCCACCGCATGGGACAGCTATACCTACCATGGCAGTCACGGTTGTCATTCATTCCTCCACTTGTTTAAAACCTATTTAGTGACTGCCTTCTAATTGGAGGGAATTCATCTCAGCTTTAGGTACATAGTCATAGGCAATGTGGATAAGACTTTCTGCCCAAACAGAGCTCAGATCTAGTGAAAGAGACAGATATTAATCAAATAACCATAAACATACTGTGTATAAAAATCTAAGTGGCTGGAATTGAGATAGTAAAGGGCAGCCTGGGATTCCACTGACATTGCTTCTTTTTTAAGCAAAGGCACATCATACATTGTCTAGGAACAATAGGAATCCCTAAAGGGTTAAATTTAAGAACAGTAATTTGAACAGATTTAATTTTAAAAGAGCAGTGTCTCTGGTTTTCTGGGTTTTCATGTTTTTGTTGGCTGGTTGTTTTTTGTTTTGTTTTGTTTTTTTAAGAGAATGTGACTATTTTCAACACTTGTTGAAAGCAAAGGCCATGTTCAGTTTTCCTATAGCATCTGGCAAGGTAGCTGGCCTATAGTAGGCACTTAGGGGTTGTTTGCTGAAATCGTGAATGAAAAACAGTAACAACTAAGATTTATTGGGCATTATATTGGGCACATCTGTACCTGTTCTATAATCCTACAGTGATCGACTAAAGTAGCCACCATTGGGCCAATCAAGAGCTTAGAAGACAAGCATACAGAGAGATGGTACCACTTGGTAGGTGGTGAAGCCAAGATTCAAACCTGGCCTGGAATGTTCTATGTTCTGGTTCTGCATTCTTCCTACAGCAATATTCCATGACTCATGCTATCCCCTGTGGCCTCACAGAAGTTACTTAACAGTGTAGACTCTAAGATTTGCTTAGTCTCCTGTTCTTCTCAATTCTCCAGGCCCTGGAGGTCATCCTCATCTGATACTTCTTCTTTTTAAAAAAGATTGATTGATTGATTAGAGAGAGAGAGAGAAAGAGATGGAGAGAGCACGAGCTGGAGGGGCAGAGGGAGAGAGAATCTCAAGCAGACCCCGTGTTGAGTGCAGAGACATGGGGCTCGATCTCATGACTCTGAGATCACAACCCTGAGATCATCACCTGGACTTAAACCGAGAGCTGGATGTTTAACCCACTGTACCACCCTGACACCTCTCATCTGATACCTCCTTTGACACCATAACCATTCTAAGTGCTCAGGCACCTGTTTGTCTTACTGTGGGAACTCCATCAAGTCCCAGTGGAAAGTCTTCTCAGCATCAATTCCAACACCAGTCCCCAGTACCTGACCATTAGTATGTTCCTGGCTCCTAGGCATCTCACTTCTAAGCCAGCTTGGGTCAAACAGCAGTGACCCTTCATTTTTCCTTATCTAGCCATCAGAAACCATC
The DNA here is from genome assembly GCF_963455335.1 of Martes martes. NCBI lineage: Eukaryota > Metazoa > Chordata > Mammalia > Carnivora > Mustelidae > Martes > Martes martes. The sequence goes on from NC_137900.1 coordinate 77,945,073, forward strand.
TACTCCAGAGTCCTAGAAGGTGACTCCTAACTTATAAAGCACAATCTACCCTACACGATTTTTTTCTGTTTTTCTTTTTCCAGCTTTACTGAGATAGAATTGATACATGACATTGTGTAAGTTTAACATGCACAACTTGTTGATTTGATAAACTTGTATGTTGCAAAAGGATTTTGTTTGCTAATACCATAGTGTTAGTTAATACCTCCATCGTATCACATAACTACCATTTCTCTTTTTCTGGTGAGAACATTTAAAGATCTACCGGCAACTTTCAAGTATGTAATATGGTATTATTAACTATAATAATCATCATGTTGTACATTAGCTCCCCAGAATTTCTTCTTATAACTGAAAGTTTGTACCCTTTCAGCAACATCTCCCCATTTCTCCCCATCCCCAGACCCTGAAAACCACCATTCTACTCTCTGTGTCTAGGAGTTCAACTTTTTTTTAGATTCCACATACAAGTGAGATCATACAGTATTTATCTTATGGTGTTTTAAATTCAAAGTGTTCTATGTTTTATAGTTCCTATCAAGAATTGCTTTGGCTCTTAGGAGGAGGAGATCAAAAACAAATGTCACAAATAAATCAGGAGTTCTGTTATTCCTGTGTAACAAGAAATCTGGAAGTAAGCAATTCAGGGCTTCTAAAGCTATTTCAAGATGCCACCAGGAACTCAGGTTTTTCCTGTCTTTTTGTTCAGTCCTTCTTCAACACGTGTTGGCCACCAAGATGGCTGAGCTACTTCCAATATCACAGTCATGCCCTAGACAAGAGGAAGGAGAGGAATATAAAATAAAAGGAATATACTGGCTGGGCGGACTCCTTTTAAGGACCATTTTCCGAACCCTACCAATACCTCTGCTTGTGTCTGATTGGCTAGAATCTAGTCACATGGCCATTCCCACTTCACGTCTTGTTTGTTTTCCCGGTTAATGTTTTAAACGGGGCTCTTCTTATGGTCACGTGGATGCAGCCATTTACTAAGTATCAAAGTGCTCCTTCTATATTAATTCATTTATTCCTCAGCACAGGCCTTTAAGAACACATGATGAATTGTAGGTGTAAGGTAAGCTTCCTGCTGCCTTCTAGAGATATGGATGATGAATAGGGTCTTGAACAGATATAAACTGCTGCCTATCCCTGTGCTCCTTCAACTAAGCTCTACTTCCTCCCGCTGGGTAGGCCTTTAACAAAAGACTGCATCCCCTTTTGGGATCAACATTTTAATTACACTATAATTCTTTTTTTTTTTTTTTTAATGTGGAATCACATGGTCTCATAAAGCTGAGAAGAAAGAGAAGCAGAAAACACTCGGAGTATATCTCACACTGGGGATGAGGATGTTCTTTTTCTCCTACCAGTAGTTCTTAAATGTATCCCGCCAACGGAAATCAGTGAGAAGCTTTTGAAAACCTGTATTTCTGAACCCTGTTCAGAGTCTCTACTTCAGGAGACTTAATCTAGAGTCTTCTCTGCTTTTTATATGAATTTGGAGATCTCTGTGACCCCTCTGCATGGAAACTGGCTTATATTTTCTGGATACATAGCCTTTGTCAGGAATTCTCTATCGGCTTTGTGAATGCACAGCCTCACGGAAGCCTAATATCTATGTGAGATAGCATTTGCAACTCTCATTTTTCAGATAATGTAACTGAGGTTTATCAGGTAAAAACCACTTCATTAAGGGCCCATGGCTAATAGATGATGTTTTCAGGACTCCCAATCAGGTCAGTCTGACTGTGAAGCCCATGGATTTTTCCATTCTGATATGCTGCCATGTCTGTGTCTGTCTAGCCAAGGAGGAAGAACATCCTTGAGGCATGCCAGAATCATTTCTCACCAGCATCCCCACAGACCCTGTGCTGACTAAGAAATGCCTACACAAATCTTGTATCACTACTTCCCAGCAGTCCCTGCCTCCATGGTTTCCCCAGACCTGTTCCAATGGTCCCAAAGGACTGACAAATGTCATCTACGCAGACAAGTTGGGGGTGGGTTAAAGGAGGGCAAAGGGATGGATGAGACTATGGAGCCAGGCTGGAAAATTAACGTTCCAAATAATTTTTGGTTGGCACAAAGTGATTTTTCCTTGGGCATTTTTCCTCTTCCAGTTTTGTAATTCATGTTTACTTTCAGTGAAATTCAGTCCATCTGTATTTGATTCATTCACACTTAATTCACCAGCAGACGGCTCTGTCACAGAAACAGATTTCGACGTGCCTGTAGCGATTTGCCGTGGACTCGGGGTCTGTCCCGAGGAATGCCAAGGCAAGGTAGCTTGTGAGAAGCATGTGGAAAAGCAGGTGAAGTGCTTTCACTCCTCCCACCCCAAGATGCACACCTCTCTATTCTGTTTCCCCTCTGTTTCAGGCAGCTCTGATGGTCTTCGCAATTATTGTGTAACCAGGCTTGTACCCAAATCTCCCTCTGATAGCTACTTTTCGTTTATCCATAAACATATTTGCATTTCTCTCATTCTAAAACACGAAATAGACACATCACCCCCAAACAGAAAGATAGCAAACAACAATGCCCTTTCCCACCTCCATTCACCCTCCAATACTTCCACACCAACTCATCCAAAGTGTGCACTCTGTGTGCCAGCCCCTATCCAGTATTTCTTATTCTTCTGTTCCATACATCTGCTCCGGCACTTGGCTGAGACCTTCTAATGAGGGTCACCTTTTCAATGGCAAAACTCAATGATGATGTTCTGTTACTGTCTGATTATTTCTCTGTTGCATTTGCTGCTGTAGACAGTTTCCTCCTTCCGCAAACTCTGTTGTACTGGTTTCCTCCCTTCTTCACCTTCTCCTTCTTCCCTTCTCTTTTGGACCTATATGTATCTATCCGTTCTTATTCATAAAAAAAAATATTATACAGACTGAAATTTGAGGGACCAGAATGTCTGGGTTCAAAGCCTGCCATGCCACTTCCAAACTGTGTGACCTGGGTCAAGTGCCTTAAGCATCTCTGTGTCTCAGTTTCCTTAAATGAAAATTAGGGAAAATTATAGTTCTTACCTTATAGAGATTATCTTAATTTACTATCCATAAAATTCTTCAAATAGCTCCTAATATCATAGGTAATACTCAATAGATTTTAACTGACAGGATTGGTACTAAGCACACCCTAATGATCTGCAAATGCTTATATAGTAGGACTTATGACAGATGGTAATATATTCTAATGAAATCATTGTGATTCTTTTAAAATTAATTTGGATGCATTTTCTGCTCTATAGGAGACACTGTCCAAGCCTATAGAGGTGAAAGAGTGTGCAAAAGGTTTTTCTCACATACATGCACCTATAGATAGAAACTAAGGTTAAACTATTGCCTAATAATATAATAAAAAGGAAAGCAATGGAAAAATATAAAACTTACTAAACTAATTATAAGAAGGCTAGAGTGGTCACATAAATATTAGTTAAAGTAACATTCAACACAAAGAGTATTGCCACAGGAATATAGAGACATTTTATAATGATCTAAAGATCAATTCATTAAAAAAATATGAACTCATATATGTGTATGCAACTAATTAAAGGAAGCAATAAATAAATCCACAACCAGAATTGGGAATTTTAATTCTCTTCTCACAGCATTAAAATAAAAAAGCCAAGGAAACAAAGACTAGACCAAAAAAATCAGTAAAGCTATAAAAAAGATAAATGTTGTCAATCACCATTGGTCTAGCTTGCATTTACAGAAAACCACATCCAACAACTGCATAATACACATTCTCTTCAAGTTCATTAGTAATGTTCACCAAGATAGCAAGTATGTCAGATCACAGAAAGCCTCAATGACCTAGAAACATTTCTTCCTTACAGACTTTATTCACTGATTGCAACCAAATCAAATTTGAGTATCGTAAAAGTAAGATATCTAGCAATGTATCTGATGTATGGAAATTAACTTACAGTCAATTACAGTTACACATAACTTACAGTCAATTGAAAAATGAGAAAAACTAGAAACTATTATCAGCTGAATGATATGCAGAAATCACACATGTCAAAATTGTTGGGATACATCTAAAGCAGTACTTAGAGAAAAAAAACAGCCTAATTAAAACATAAATTCTCTTTATCACAGCAGAGAAGACATCACTAAATTTCCTACACATACTACATAGATAATATTATCAAATTCAACTACTTAGTTAAAATGCAAAAAAAAAAATCCTTGAAAAATACACAACTTAAAAACTAATACAAGAAGTAATATAAACTGTAAATAGCTCTGTATGTTTTAAATCTATGATTTTCAAAGTCTGGTCCTCAAACCAGGACTATCATCAGGAAATGCATTACTAAAATGAAAATTTTAAGCGTCACTTCAAAAAAAACCACTGAGCCAGAAATTCTGAAAGTGATTTTCGACTATTTGTTTGAAAGTCCATGAGGCAATTCCAATGCACATCCATCTTTGACAACTACTCTTTTAAAGAAATTGAATTTACTGTCAAAAATATTCACACAAACAAATCCCAAGATGCAGCTGTTATTACTGGTAAATGCTATCCAAGAGTTAAGGAATCATTAATAGTAATCACAGAAAATAGGAGACCAGAGAACACTTCATCACTACTTTCATGAGGCCAGTACCCTAAGGGAAAAATCTGAAAAAAAGATACTGTAAGTAAATAAAATGACAGATTGATACCTCTCATTAACTTAAGAGAAAAAATCCTGAACAAAATATTAACAAATGACAATACGAAGCACCTGGGTGGCTCAGCTGGTAAAATGTCCGACTCCTGATTTTGGCTTTGGTCATGATCTCAGGTCATGGGATTGAGCACCAGGTTGGGCTCTGTGCTGGGTGTGGAGCCTACTTAAGATTCTCCCTTCCCCCATGGGCGCCTGGGTGGCTCAGTGGGTTAAGCCTCTGCCTTCGGCTCAGGTCATGATTTCAGGGTCCTGGGATCGAGTCCTGCATCGGGCTCTCATCTTGGCAAGGAGCCTGCTTCCTCCTCTCTTTCTGTCTGCCTCTCTGCCTACTTGTGATCTCTCTTTGTCATATAAATAAATTTTTTAAAAAAATCTTAAAAAAAAAAAGATTCAGGCAAGTGGCAGAGCAATGGAGCACTAAATCAGGACTTTTAAAAGTCTGCTCCATGGAAGGACATCGCCCCAGAGGCTAAACCGGGGGGAAGCCCACATGGGGTCAGCATAACCCCAGGTCCCGTGGGGTCACAGAAGGACCGGGGGTGTCTGAGTGCCACAGAGCTCACAGGTATTAGAGCGGGGAAGCCAGCTACAGCGACAAAGATGAGGAGTGAGCTCTCAGCCCGGGGTTACCTTGTGCTGGTTGCAGGCTGGGTGGGCTCGGAGCGCGGCCAGAGGCCACGGAGACGGAAGCGACTGGGCGCTTTTCTCCAAGTGCCAGCAATTGACTGCTTTCCTCAAGGTGCGACCACAGGCCAGGGAGGTGGGGTGGTTCGGCGCTATTCTCTGAGGGCGCACTGAGGAGCGGGACCCCAAGCTCTCGGCTCCTCCTGGCCGAGAGATTGGGAGGCCGCCATCTTCATTTCCATCCTCCGGAACTCTACGGAAAGTGTTCAGGGAACAAAAGCTCCTGAAAGTGAACCCGAGCAGATTACTTAGACCAGCCCCTGGTAAGGGCGGTGCAATTCTGCCCGTGGCAAAGACACTAGAGAATCACTACAACAGGCCCCTCCCCCAGAAGATCAACAAGAAACCCAGCCAAGACCAACTTCACTCACCAATAACAGTGGAATTCCAGAGGAGGAGAAAGCAAATCTTATCTGGAAAAAATGACAAGGCAGAAAAACTCACCACAAAAAAAAAAAAAAAAAAACAAGAGGCAGTACCGAAGGCTGGGGACCTAATCAATACGGACATTGGTAATATGACAGATCTAGAGTTAAGAATGACGATTCTCAAGGCTCTAGCCGGGCTCAAAAAAGGCATAGAAGATATTAGAGAAACCCTCTCCGGAGAGATAAAAGCCCTTTCTGGAGAAATAAAAGAACTAAAATCTAACCAAGTTGAAATCAAAAAAGTTATTAATGAGGTACAATAAAAAATGAAAGCTCTCACTGCTAGGATAAATGAGGCAGAAGAAAGAATTAGTGACATAGAAGACCAAATGACAGAGAATAAAGAAGCTGAGCAAAAGAGAGACAAACAAATACTGGACCACAAGGAGAGAATTCGAGAGATAAGCGACACCATAAGACAACACAACATTAGAATAATTGGGATTCCAGAAGAAGAAGAAAGAGAGAGGGGAGCAGAAGATATATTGGAGACAATTATTGGAGAGAATTTCCCTAATATGGCAAAGGGAACAAACATCAAAATCCAGGAGATGCTAAGACTGCCTCTCAAAATCAATAAAAATAGGTGCACACCTCATCACCTGATAGTAAAATTTACAAATCTTAGCGACAAAGAGAAAATCCTGAAAGCAGCCCAGGAAAAGAAGTCTGTAACATACAAGGGTAAAAACATTAGATTGGCAGCGGACCTATCCACAGAGACCTGGCAGGCCAGAAAGAACTGGCATGATATATTCAGAGCACTAAACGAGAAAAACATGCAGCCAAGAATACTATATCCAGCTAGGCTATCATTGAAAACAGAAGGAGAGATAAAGAGCTTCCAAGACAAACAAAAGCTGAAAGAATTTGCAAACACCAAACCAGCTCTACAGGAAATATTGAAAGGGGTCCTCTAAGCAAAGAGAGACCCTAAAAGTAGTAGATCAGAAAGAAACAGAGACAATATACAGGAACAGTCACCTTACAGGCAATACAATGGCAATAAATTCATATCTCTCAATAGTTACCCTGAATATTAATGGGCTAAATGCCCCAATCAAAAGACACAGGGTATCAGAATGGATTAAAAAAAAAAAAAAAACGCATCAATATGCTGCCTACAAGAAACTCATTTTAGACCCAAAGACACCTCCAGATTTAAAGTGAGGGGCTGGAACACAATGTACCATGCTAATGGACATCAGAAGAAAGCTGGGGTGGCAATCCTTATATCAGATCAATTAGATCTTAAGCCAAAGACTATAATAAGAGATGAGGAAGGACAGTATATCATACTCAAAGGGTGTGTCCAACAAGAAGACCTAACAATCTTAAATATCTATGCCCCTAACATGGGAGCAGCCAACTATATAAACCAATTAATAATAAAATCAAAGAAATACATTGACAGTAATATAATAATAGCAGGGGACTTTAACACCCCCCTCACTGAAATGGACAGATCATCCAAACAAAAGATCAACAAGGAAATAAAGCCCTTAAATGACACATTGGCCAGATGGACATCACAGATATATTCAGAACATTCCATCCCAAAGCAACTGAATATACATTCTTCTCTAGTGCACATGGAACATTCTCCAGAATAGACCACATCCTGGGTCATAAACTAGGTCTCAACTGGTATCAAAAGATTGGGATCATTCCCTGCATATTTACAGGCCACAATGCTCTGAAGCTAGAACTCAATCACAAGAGGAAATTTGGAAAGAATGCAAATACATGGAGATGAAACAGCATCCTTCTAAAAAATGAATGGGTCAACCAGGAAATTAAAGAAGAATTGAAAAAATTCATGGAAACAAATGATAATGAAGACACAACGGTTCAAAATCTGTGGGACACAACAAAGGCAGTCCTGAGAGGAAAATATATAGCAGTACAAGCCTTTCTCAAGAAACAAGAAAGGTCTCAAATACACAACCTAACCCTACACTTAAAGGAGCTGGAGAAAGAACAACAAAGAAAGCCTAAACCCAGCAGGAGAAGAGAAATCATAAAGATCAGAGCAGAAATCAATGAAATAGAAACTAAAAAAACAATAGAACAAATCAACGAAACGAGGAGCTGGTTCTTTGAAAGAATTAATAAGATTGACAAACCCTGGCCAGACTTATCCAAAAGAAAAGAGAAAGGACGCAAATAAATAAAATCATGAATGAAAGAGGAGAGATCACAACCAACACCAAAGAAATACAAACAATTATAAGAACATACTATGAGCAACTCTATGCCAATAAATTCGACAATCTGGAAGAAATGGATACATTTCTAGAGACGTATAAACTACCACAACTGAACCAGGAAGAAATAGAAAACCTGAACAGACCCATAACCAGTAAGGAGATTGAAACAGTCATCAAAAATCTCCAAACAAACAAAAGTCCAGGACCAGACGGCTTCCCAGGGGAATTCTACCAAACATTTAAAGAAGAATTAATTCCTATTCTCCTGAAACTGTTCCAAAAAATAGAAATGGAAGGAAAACTTCCAAACTCATTCTATGAGGCCAACATCACCTTGATCCCAAAACCAGACAAGGATCCCATCAAAAAAGAGAATTACAGACCCATATCCTTGATGAACACAGATGTGAAAATTCTCACCAAAATACTGGCCAATAGGATCCAACAGTACATTAAAAGGATTATTCACCGCGACCAAGTGGGATTTATTCCAGGGTTGCAAGGTTGGTTCAACATCCGCAAATCCATCAATGTGATACAACACAGTAATAAAAGAAAGAGTAAAAACCATATGATACTCTCAATAGATGCTGAAAAAGCGTTTGACAAAGTGCAGCATCCCTTCCTGATTGAAACTCTTCAAAGTGTAGGGATAGAAGGCACATACCTCAATATTATCAAAGCCATCTATGAAAAACCCACCGCAAATATCATTCTCAATGGAGAAAAACTGAAAGCTTTTCCGCTAAGGTCAGGAACACAGCAGGGATGTCCGTTATCACCACTGCTGTTCAACATAGTACTAGAAGTCCTAGCCTCAGCAATCAGACAACAAAAAGAAATTAAAGGCATCCAAATTGGCAAAGAAGAAGTCAAACTATCACTCTTTGCAGATGATATGATACTATATGTGGAAAACCCAAAAGCCTCCACTCCAAAACTGCTAGAACTTGTACAGGAATTCAGTAAAGTGTCAGGATATAAAGTCAATGCGCAGAAATCAGTTGCATTTCTTTACACTAACAACAAGACAGAAGAAAGAGAAATTGAGGAGTCAGTCCCATTTACAATCACACCCAAAACCATAAGATACCTAGGAATAAATCTAGCCAAAGAGGCAAAGAATCTATACTCAGAAAACTATAAAGCACTCATGAAAGAAATTGAGGAGGACACAAAGAAATGGAAAAATGTTCCATGCTCATGGATTGGAAAAACAAATATTGTGAAAATGTCTATTCTACCTAAAGCAATCTATGCATTTAATGCAATCCCTATCTAAAATCCCATCCATTTTTTTCAAAGAAATAGAACAAATAATCCTAAAATTTATATGGAACCAGAAAAGACCTCGAATAGCCAAAGGAATATTGAAAAAGAAAGCCAAAGTCGGTGGCATCACAATTCCAGACTTCAAGCTCTATTACAAAGCTGTCATCATCAAGACAGTATGGTACTGGCACAAAAACAGACATATAGATCAATGGAACAGAATCGAGAGCCCAGAAATAGACCCTCAACTCTATGGTCAACTAATCTTCGACAAAGCAGGAAGGAATGTCCAATGGAAAAAAGACAGCCTCTTCAACAAATGGTGCTGGGAAAATTGGACAGCCACATGCATAAAAATGAAATTGGACTATTTCCTTACACCACACACGAAAATAGACTCAAAATGGATGAAGGACCTCAATGTGAGAAAGGAATCTATCAAAATCCTTGAGGAGAATGCAGGCAGCAACCACTTTGACCTCAACCGCAGCAACTTCTTCCTAGGAACATCGCCAAAGGCAACAGAAGCAAGGGCAAATATGAACTATTGGGATTTCATCAAGATCAAAAGCTTTTGCACAGCAAAGGAGACAGTTAACAAAACCAAAAGACAACTGACAGAATGGGAGAAGATATTTGCAAACGACATATCAGATAAAGGGCTAGTATCCAAAATCTATAAAGAGCTTAGCAAACTCAACACCCAAAGAACAAATAATCCAGTCAAGAAATGGGCAGAGGACATGAACAGACATTTCTGCAAAGAAGACATCCAGATGGCCAACAGACACATGAAAAAATGTTCCACATCACTCGGCATCAGGGAAATACAAATCAAAACCACAATGAGATACCACCTCACACCAGTCAGAATGGCTAAAATTAACAAGTCAAGAAATGACAGATGCTGGCGAGGATGCGGAGAGAGGGGAACCCTCCTACACTGCTGGTGGGAATGCAAGCTGGTGCAACCACTCTGGAAAACAGTGTGGAGGTTCCTCAAAAAACTGAAAATAGAGCTACCCTATGACCCAGCAATTGCACTACGATGTATATATCCTAAAGATACAAACGTGGTGCTCCAAAGAGGCACGTACACCCGAATGCTTATAACAGCAATGTCCACAATAGCCAAACTATGGAAAAAACCTAGATGTCCATCAGCAGATGAATGGATAAAAAAGATGTGGTATATATACACAATTGAATATTATGCAGCCATCAAAAGACATGAAATCTTGCCATTTACAACAACGTGGATGGAACTAGAGGGTATTATGCTTAGCGAAATAAGTCAATCGGAGAAAGACAACTATCATATGATCTCTTTGATATGAGGAAGTGGAGATGCAATGTGGGGGGTTGGGGGGAGGTAGGAAAAGAAAAATGAAAGAAGATGGGATTGGGAGGGAGACAGACCATAAAAGACTCAATCTCAAAAAACAGATTGAGGGTTGCTGGGGGTAGGGGGGATGGGAGAGGGTGGTGGGGATATGGACATTGGGGAGGGTATGTGCTATGATGAGTGCTGTGAAATGTGTAAACCTGGCGATTCACAGACCTGTACCCCTGGGGATAAAAATACATTATATGTTTATTAAAATAAATAAATTAATTTTAAAAAAAGAAAAGGAAAAGAAAAAAATTAAAATTAAATTAAAAAAAAAAAAAAGATTCTACTACCCCCTCTGCTACTCCTGCCCCATGCATGCTCTCTCTCAAATGATCGGTCAATCAATATCAATCTAACAATACATAAAAGGGATTAAGTGACTGCTGACCCAGTAAGAAAAAGGTTATTTTCATTTTTTATAAAAGTCATGCAATGACCTCCATGCTATTTCTTATGTCCCGCCTATAAGTGAAACCATATGATAACTTTCTTTGCTTGAGTTGCTTCACTTAGCATAATCTCCTCTAGTTTCATCCATGTTGATGCAAATACTGGGTATTTATCCTTTGTGACACCTGAGTAATATTTCATTGTATATATGAACCACATCTTCTTTATCCATTCAGAGGGGTGGAGGGAGGGGAGATGGGTGAGCTGGGTGACGGATATTAAGGAGGGCACATATTGCAAGGAGCACTGGGTGTTATATGCAAACAATGAATCATGGGACACTACATCAAAAACTAATGAAGTACTATATGGTGACTAACATAATAAAAAAAAAGTCAAGCAATAAAATTACTTATACTAACAGAATAAAAGAGAAAAAACATAATTATATCTTAATAAATTCTAAAAAAAATCATAAAAAAGTTCAATATGTGTCCACGATTTAAACTTTTAACTAAAAATGAAAAAAGAAACTTTTATCAATATGATAAAAGCATCTGCTATAGCAATACTAACAATGGATGAACCATGAATAGCTTATAAACACATTTAAAATTCTAAGCACCATTAATCATCAGGGAAATGTACACTTAAATCATAACAAAGTGTTACTAAAAGAATGGTAACACCGAATATTGATGAAGTTGGAGAGTAACCAGACTCTATTGCATTTCTGGTAGAAATATAAAATGGCACAACTACTTTGGGATAAAGTTTTGGTATTTTCTCATAAAATTTAAACATACCTCTGTTGTGTGACCTTGAAATTCTAGGTGTTTAGCCAAAGGAAATGAAAATCGATGCTTACAAAATGACTGGGAAAATATGTTCACAGAAACCTTATTTATAATAGCCTAAAAGTAGAATGGATAAGCAAATCGTGATATATTCACATCATGGAATAATATTAAGTAATAAAAATATCACATTTTTTATATAGTCAGCAACTCTTGAGTAGACATGCTGAGCCCAAGAAGACAGACACAAGAAAATAAACTGTATGATTCCATTTATAGGAATTCCTGGTATAGGTGAAACTGATCCATGATTTAAAAAAAAAAGAAAAAGAAAAAATCAGAGCAGTCATGCCTCTGGGGAATACTTTAACTGGGAACGGAGGGAAAATTCTAAGTTGACAGTTTTATCCTATAGATAGGTACATGGGCTGCATGGGTGGATGCATTTGTCAAAGCTAATGGAATTGTAATTTAAAATTGTGCATCTCCTAGAATTAAATTTTATCTTTAAAAAATCAATGTATTTCTTTAAACTGACAGCCAAAGTGCTGGCTTGGTTGACCTTCAACAGCAAAAATGTTGATTAAAGTCTATATTAAATGGAAAAATACTAAATTCTGTATTATAAAGTTCCCCCAAAGTCTTCCATATGTCTATTCTGTTTGATTTTGTATTTGATTTTTGCTGTCTTAAAGCCAATATCAATATTTATCTGCAACTAGGGAAGCCCTTTCTTTGCCAGAAATATGTAAGTTCTCTCTTCCTCTTTTTATAAATGGGATAAGCCCTACCAAACATTTTTTTGGAAATGAATGAGGGTAACATTAATTTCCCAATAGCTCAACACCCAGTTTTTCAACAGTGTTAACTGTTTTCGTGTGTTTAGTCTTTCATTGGTGGAGTACTCATTTCTGAATATAAATCTCCCTTTTGGTGGACACTAAAGAGATATTTGGTTTAGTTTATATTTTCCCTCTAATCAATTTCCAAAACTTAATAACCTCCTTTTTACCTTAACATTGCTTAACAGGAAAATGCACCTGGAATCATATGTTGGTGCCTGCAACTGGATAGATATGCAAATGGGAACAATATTATCTTGCTTTATGAAATACTGAAAACACTGGAAAATGGGACAAGATAAGAAGTGGTAAATAAAATTCTGGTGTAATGTCCAGTGTTGACTTATATTAAATATCACATAATTTTATATATTTTACATAATATTATGTAATACTATCCTAAAAATTGGAATTTCATCCAACACCTGCTAACTTTACAGGCCTAGTAGGCTATAATGTTCTATTATTTCAACAGAGATCTGAAAATGTATTGAGTCCAAATCCTTGAAAATACAGAGATGAAAACAAAATTCTACTCAAGAAATGCAGAGTAGAGTAGGGGGACAGACATCTATGCTAATAATAGTAATCTTATAGGATGTGACAAATCCTAATACACAAAAACTAGAACACTGAAACACAGGTTTTAGGAATGGTTATAAATGGCAGCTAACCCAATTCTGGGGAAGTACATTCTGCAAAAATCCAGAATTCTTCTCCTTTCTTTTTACCTTTCCCTCCCATCACCTCTATCTTCACCTAGCTTACTTCCATCTCTTTCAAGTCTCACATCAATATCATGTTTGGAGACATCTTTTGTAAACTCTCAGACTATGAGGTATCTTGGTATATACTTTCATAGAACCACATAATCTCTGCATAACATTTATCACAATTGTAATTAAAGAATTAGGGGCTATTTATTTGTCTAACATTGAACTCATCTGTTAGAGTATAGGTATCTTGTTTGTTTTAGTCTCTGCTTTATCACCAGTGGTTACCAGGTCCCTTGGTACATACTGGATGATCAAAAGACTTTTATGTAACATCAAGAGCAACAAGGAATGAATTAAGTCTTGAGGGAGCAATGATTTTCAGTGCAGGGCCTTCCAGAGATGTTTTCTTCTTTTACCTAAACTACAGCATGCAGCTATTCTGTGTGTGGCTGTTCTGTCAGCCATGATACTGATTAGAAGGAGTCTGCAATGAGCATGCATGCTGTTGAGCAAAATTAACCCTGTGTTGCTGTAAGCTGTTAAGACTTGGGAATTGTCTGTTATAGCATCATAACTTAACTCATCCTAACTGATAGAGTGGTCATATCCCAAATTCACTTCTTTTGATTAATCCAGTATCAGGTATATTCTGAGTGCTGTGGAGGTACATATAGATTAATTAAATGTGGCCCTTGGACTGCTACATCTCACAATTTCAGTTCCTTCTTTCTAACGAACTAAATTCAGAAGAAATGCCTTCTTCATGTTTAATATGAGCTCTTAAACATTAGTGTACTTATGAGTCATCAAGTCAGATAGATCTCAGTTAGAAAAAGTAGAGGTTAACAAGTTATCCGACCTCTCTGAAATTTAGATCTTTGCCATCATCATTGTTAAGATGGGAATAATACTGATCATGGAGGGGTTAACACTCATAATGAGTCCATCTCAGGCCAGGCAGTAAATAGTAGTTATTTATGAAAGAGAGAATGTGACATATTGTTACTGTAAAAATTTTCTATTACATTTTTCTTTATTAAATCATATCTTATTCATTATTAGAGAAGAATTGTGTCTTACTTGTCTTTATATATCTGGAGGTTAGCACAGAGCTGGACATAGAGATGGCATATGATAAATGAATGTTGACTTGAATTCTGTGAGGACTGAGAGGAGAAGGGGAGGCATTTCCACTCTGAGGATGTCAAGGGAAATTTCAAAATGTCAAAGAGGTGGAAACATTTGAACTTAAATCTTGAAGCCTTGGCTGAATTTTGATATGGTGAAGACAGAGCATGATTGTCAGAGAAAATAGCAAAGGAAAACATGAGTTAGAACTTTCTGGGATCTGTGAAGCAAATAGTCAGTAGTTTAGTCTGGGTGCATGTAGGGCACATAAAATAAGAACTTTGCGAAAAGGCAGGCCAACATCAGAATACAGAAAGCATCTGGAAGCCCATGTGAGAGTTGAGATTTCATTTACAACAAAAAAGAGCTACTGAAAGCAGCAAAAGAAAAATGAGGGGTGGAAAGAACAATGCTTCAGGAAGCCTGTATAAGAATACAGTACTATGGGAAGTGCTTTATAATTACAATTATCCTAGGAGATAGACAACATTTATTTTCACTTTATATGAGAAAACTGAGACTCAGAAGTTAAATAACTTGCTCAAGTTAAAGCACCCAAAAATGGGAAAGACACCATTTAAATACAACATCTTCTTTGATGTCAATCTGTAGTTTTCCATTTAAGACCCTAACAATAAATTTCAATCCAAGATTTTTCAAATGTATAGGAAAAACAACCCAGCTCTATGGTTTTTGAACAAGTCCAAATGAATTTCCTTAATCTATTTCTTTTTCTTTTTTTTTAAACTTCAACATATTTATGAATATTTTTATTGAGATGTAATTTTTTAAATTTTTATTTATTTATTTTCAATTTCTTTTCAATGTTCCAGAATTCATTGTTTATGCACTGCACCCAGTGCTCCATGCAATATGTGCCCTCCTTAATACCCACCACCAGGCTCACCCATCCCCCCAACCCCCTCCCCTCCAAAACCCTCAGTTTGTTTCTCAGATGAACCATGAGAGACTGTGGACTCTATTTATTTTTCTTAAGATGTATTATGAAGATGATTTGTAAAATGTAAAGTTTTAGAAGAATACAAGCTAATAGTAGTGCTAATTAGACAAACTTTGCTTAGAACAGTGTTCTTCAGATCTTCTAGTTCTCTTATCACTGAAGCACACAAAAAAGGAGATTATTGACTTATTTTCTTATTTCTAACTGAATATCCCTAAATGCAATATTCACAAATCAAGAAGAATATTGACGTCATAGAAATCCATCACAATGCCTATCCTTGATTTTGGGTTTTATAGAAGGTTAAAAAGATGTTTAGGCTATAAAAGATGAACAGTCCAAGTGCTTTTCCCATAATGGATACCAAACTGAGGAACACATCAGTGGTGGAGGATATGACCTTTTCAGTCCAAGTGCTGCAGGACATGTGTAGGGGCTTTAGATGGTTCAAACAAAATTAAAGGACCTCTGTATTCTGAGCACATATTCTTAGTGATTCAACATTTATATTCAGAAGATGAGTCCTAGGACAGGGTAAAAAGGATGACATATAATAGCAATTGTCTTTTACTAAATGTCCACCATGAACTAGATGATTTATTCATATTATTTTTAATTTTCACATCTTTCCAGGGCATATACTACCATCTCCATGTTGTAGATAAATGAAATGAGGATCAGAATACTTTAAAAAGTCGTCCAAACCCTTCTAGCCAGTATGTGCCTAAGTGGAGATTTTAACATGCCCTTTTGGAGTCATAGACCTACATGCTTTCTATTCAACGACCTTGCCCAAGTTCCCTTCACCCACCACCTCCAGTTCTTTCTTTTAATATGGAAAGAGGGGGTGGCTGCAGTTGAATATTGGTCACTTAGCTTATGCAAGCCAAGAATGAACCCAAGGACACCGTCATCTTTCTCTTTGCTTCCCAAGCACTGAGACACATCTATAATCCCTTTTGCTCTGTGGTGTATGGACACTCATTCCATTACATTCTTGATGAACAACTGTTGACATGGAGCTCTATTAAACAAATGGTTGGTGTAATAAGACATGAGGAAGTCCCTTCTCTCTTCACTCCTCATCGTTCTTCCTCACAGGAAGGACTGGTGTCTTGAAGATGGTGGGAATTAAATCACTCATGAAATTAATGATGGGTAATGTAAGAAGTCTCAGCATACAGAATATCTTAGCCTAAAAACCAAGACCATGGGCACCTGACTCTATCTTAAATGCCTGAAGGAAACATAGAAATTGATCCTTGAGCTCAGCAGGGTTTATTCAACTCAATCTCATGGGACATTCCTCAAGTGTTATTTATCAGACGGTGGCTCTATTTGTAGACTAGAGTAAGGAATAAACTTCAAAAGAATATTGGTGTTTCAAGACCTACTGAGTCAGAATAAGAAACGGAGAAGAACCCTTTAAAATCCAGCCCTGCACTGCTCCTCCAGCTTCCCTCCTTCCTCATGTCTTTAGAAACATCAGAGAGTCTACTTTCTCTCTCTCCCCACTAGTGAGCCTCTCTGTTTTCACTCTAGCTGTTACCTCTGCCAGGCTTGTCTTTTTCCACTTTATCAGCTTAAGCAAGTGCTTACTCATTTTTTAAAGTCTTACTAAAATGTTCCTATACTCTGTAGCTTTCTCTATGCCATCATCACATACAATAAATTACTCCTTCATCTGTTTATCCTTGGGATGCATACCCCTGTCTTATAGCACCTTATATAATTTATCATTGCTTATGGTGTTGTTTTCTTTCCTACTGAAGAGACTTCCCTACCAGAGACCCAGTTTGTATTCACTGAAGTTTCGCTGAATGTACACAACTTATATATCAACTTATATATCCACTGCTCCTTAAGCTACTGCATTTATATCAGCAGTGTCTATTTTAGCTCCATACCAAGCCAGATTTGAGTACATGGCACAGAGTTCCCCAAAGATTTCTCCAGCTACAAAGCTTTAGTGAACAATGTGGACTTTGCTGAAGATCCTATTGTAGAGACTTGGATACGAATATCACAAACAACTAAAAATTCTTATTAGATAGTTCTTTTCTCTCCAAAGTCCTGTTTCCTTAAGGCCAACACTAGGGTACTTTTTCTTTTTGTCCTATTCCAAGCAGCAGATGACCTTTTCAAACTCTCTCCTCACATGATTCTCCCTCAAAGATAGTCACCAATTGAACTTTAATTTTCTTACCTTTCCATTACTTAAAATAAATTCAAATAATTTTCTTTTTATACTGTAGGCTTAAACTTATCAGGGTGATCACCCAAAATGTGGTGGTTGCCCCCATCTTAAATGGGGGCACAATGACTTCACCCTACCCATGGTGCTTTATCATTTTTTACCCAAAGCAATAAAATACTCTCTCCAAGAGCTTGGTGAACAGGATTGTCCACATTTGATTATATGAATCTTTAATTATTGGGCTGTCTTACTTGCTGGTTATTGAATCATCTCAAATTCTTGGAGATACAGAGTTTAAACAAATAATGAATTGAGTTATCACCAGAAGTGAGATTAAAAACCAGTTGGCCTGTTGCTCTTGTATCTTCTTCCATATCTAGAATAATGGAGGAAATGGAGCCTAGATAAACAATGAAAGGAAGGTGGTCTACCATTTATTCATATTTCCTAGATATGACGCATTTTTCCTTTGATCACCAGTGTCCTGCAATATAGACATTATCTCATTTTATGAATGAGGAAACTGAGGGTCAGGGTGGTGGAGTCCCTTGCCTATATCTTCCTAGGAACAGGCACCCTTCCCTCTGTGTGTTCTGACAAAATACCTCTCCAATCCTTATTAAAGAGCAACAGAAAACTCACTATATGGAGGAATTTTTTGCAAGTTAACTTTTATTTGAATTAGTTTGGAAAGAGTATCACACTGCTCTGTAAGTCTGAACATTCATGCTTAGGCTTATTTAAAGTGGAGGTGGAAAGAAGTGCTCGGGATGGATTAGTGGAGATTGTCTCAAGAGGGATTAAAAAAAAAAAAAAAACACCAAACAGGCTAAATATCTGATGCATACTTACACATCACGCTATGAGGAACAGACCTGCTGAGAAAGTGATGCATTAGAACAGTACTTTTTTATGCAGCAAAGCCTCATTTGTTCTGTCATGGGGGATCCCCAGGGCCACAAGACATCAAAACTCAATATTTGGTAATGGTGGTTGGAGGACCTTTCACTGCAGTTGTATGATTTTCTGGAGTAACCTTAGAATGCTACAGCTGGCCTATTGAGGTCACAGTGAAGGGACTTTGACAAATGGTATATGGCTTTTCTAGGAACAATCACCTCCTTGATTCTTTTCTGGGAAAACTGCTGGTAGGAAAAATCAGAGTGAGGATTGTTAATGTTTTGCTGATGCTTGTTCTGTTCAATAGGGGCAATGCAACTCAACCACTACACTGTGTGCCCTTGGGACACATACTGGAGCTTATTCATCTTGGTATGTCCCACTCCCCACATACTGTATGCCATTTGCCTTTAATCCAGATAACCATGCCTGGCAGCCATCTGAGATTCAGTTTCAGACAAGGGAGACAGCAACACTTACAGCCTTGCAGAGAAGACAATGTCAAAACTAATCTTTGAGAGAGGACAAGAGTTAAGGGGGGCAAAAAAGGAGGTGAAGACAGTCATCTCAGAAAAATAAAACAGTTCCTGAAAATGCACCAGGGATGGCAATAAGAGCATGGTGGTTTGTACCTGTACCTGAGACTGGGTGGGGAGCTGGTGGGGAGGATCAGGAGATAGTGCTGAGGAGCTCTGCAGAACTGTGTCATGAAAAGCCCTTTAAATCAGCAAGGGAATATAGATTTTATTCTGTAGGCAAAGGGCAGTCACTGAAGGGTTTTAAGATGAAGGTCAGATTTATGTTTTGGAAATCTAACTCTGAACAAAACAAAACAAAAAAATCTAAAACTTGTATATGGTAAAGACTACATGAACAAAGAATGGCAAGTAGAATAGATTGGCAAGAAAGGTACTAAATACTCCTAATGGGAACAGGAAATTCACAGAAGTGATCTCATATACTTAGGAATCATGCTCAATCTCACTCACCAGTGAGGAAATGCAAAATAAAATAGCACATAATAATTCCTGCCCATCTGATCAGCACATTTTAAGGCACTAATAACATCTACTCCTAATGAAGGTGTATTTATAATGTTGGTGAAATTGCTACAATTTTTCAGGCAAGTTATTTGGTAGCATCTGTAAACATTTAAAACTTCCCAAATGCTTTGAGTTGGCAGTCCCACAATTGGCCATCTATTCAAAAGAATTAAAAGCCCAGCATGAAAAGAGGTACATATGCTGTTCATTATAGCATTCCTTATAAAAAGCCAAACAGAACAGAAACTTAGAGAGGAATAACCTGTGTTGATTAGTCTCCCTTTACCTTTCCAGATCGGTTCTCAGCCTCTACTAACTATGTCACAGGGGCTCCCGGTCCTCTGGAGTCTGACGGGCATCAGAAGATGACAGAAGAGAGAAGATCAGCAAGGGTAGAGCTTGCCCCAGCTTCCTGCAAATTTTGGCCTTGATAAGGGTTGTTTCCCTGCTGTGACCACATTGCAACCATCTCTCTCCCACAACCACACATCCAGCCAGGTTCTGGTAACTATGCTCTGTTCTACTTCCTCTCAAGGCTTTGGGGTGCAATGGCTTCTCTCCCTAAATACTTGTTTCACTAAATTCCCCTAAACTCACTTTTTGAGTGTGCTGACTGTTCCCTGCTGGAACCCAACTGAAGAGGAGAAGATGGATTAGAGAAGGTAAAATTGGTTAAGACAGGTGGGTTGGTCCCCAGAGGATTCCTATATGACACACAGGGAAGAATAGGGACATATTCTAGTGATATTTAAGGCAAATTTTAGTGACATATAAGACACAATAGCTTGTGTAATCCACAAAGGCAATTTCTTTCACAGGCACACTCAACGAATTATCAACTTGCTATCGTTTAGGACACTTGGATCGGGGAAGGAGAGCCCAAAGAAAGGATAGGTGTTGTATTACCCATGAAAAACTATCAGGGGAACTTAACGTTCCTTAAATTTGTCCCATCTCTAGCTCCAGGAATATCTGTCAGTCTCCTAAAGATTCTGGAGTTCACAGAGGCAGTTGAGACAGCTTGGGGATTCAGCATCCAGGCTCTGACATAAAGCTACCTAAGTTCACGTCCTGATTCCTCTCTGTATAGCTGAATGATCTTAGCAAGCTATGTAATCTATATGCCTCAGTCCCCTCATTTTTGAAATGCGGATACTACAAGCACCTCTCTGATTTAGTAGTTATCAGGATTAATAAGTTACTACATATAAAGAGATCTTATAATCATGCTTGGCACATAGTAGGGGCTTAATAAATACCAGTAGTCATTATTATCTACTCATCCTGGGCCACTGTGGACAGAATGGACCCAGAGCCCAGCTGCAAAGACAAAAAAGAAGCAGACAAAATGGTAATGGTCTCATTCTTTCTTTCCTATGCATGCAGCTTGAAATCCACAATCACATAAAAAGAGAACATGTGGAAATTGTTATACAGTCTTACTTTCTTTTTTGATAGGGTACAGAACTGATGGGTTGGTGATGGCTTTGGAAACAGAGTCTTGATTTTAAAAAGGCATCTGACGGGGTTCTTCTCTAGCCCCGTTCAAATCTCTTCCCTCCCTAGGAGGCTCCCAGAACACCTGCAATGGGGTTATCTCCCACTACCTTACACACCAGGAACCCTGTGAACTGCTTCTTTGCAGCAGGAGGCCACTCTGTCCTCAGACAGGGTCCTTCATGTGTGTGTATGACATGTGTGTGTATGACCAGTGTGAACTGATGGAGGTCAATATTACAGCTCCCAATGAGAAAGGTGCTATCAAGTACATAATACAATATTATAACTGGAAATCTATTCTCTTTTGCCAACATCTTCCCATTTTCTTCATCCCCCTGGCCCTGGTAATCACCGTTCTATGTTTTCAGTGTTTGGCTTTTTTGGATTCTACATATAAGTGATATCATTCAGTATTTGTCTTTCTCTGTCTAGTTACTTCACTTAGTGTAATACCCACACATTTCATTTAGGTTGTTGCAAATGGTAAGAACTGCTTCTTTCTTATGGCTGAATCATACTCCATTGCATTTACAGACCACGGCTTTATCCATTCATCTGTCGATGGACACTTAGGTTGGTTCCCTATCTTGGCTATTGTGAATAATACTGCAATGAACATGCTACAGCAGGTAGCTTTTTGAAATCCTATTTTCATTTCCTTTGGATAAAAATCCAAAAAGAGAGTTGGTGGATCATAGGAGGTTCTGTCTTCAATGTTTTGAGGAACTTCCATACCATTTTCCACAGCGGGTGAACTAATTTACATTCCCACCAGCAGTGCACAGTGGTTCCCTTTTCTCCATATATATGCATTATACACTTGAAAGGTGCTAGGTGAATAGATTTTAAATGTTCTCACCACAAAAAAAGGAAAGGGTAATGATGTGATATGATGGAGGCATTAGCTAAATCTATGGCAGGAATTATTTTGCAATGTAGACGTGTGTCAAATCAACATGTTGCCCAACTTAAACTTACATAATGTTATATGTCAGTTATATCTCAAGATTCTGGGAAAATAGAAAGGTACTATCATTATTGCCAATGTACAGAGACAAAGTTGGGCACAGAAAAGTGCTCAACAAAATCTCACCCAAGCTGACAAAGCTAGTAAGTGGTGCAGCCAGAATCTGGCCCCAGGCAGGTGAGGCTCCACACAGTATTTCTAACCACTGCTTTAAGCAGCTTCACTGACAGGCAGTGCCCAGATGCTTGATGAAGCTATCTGTGAAACAAAGGCTCGCCACGCCCCTACAATATACTTGGTACTAGATGTAGGGCATAGACCAGCAATTATACAATGGAGGCTTGATCTCCCAGATACACTCTTTGTGTAGAGTAGAATACAATACAATACAATACAATACAATACAATACAATACAATACAATACAATAATCTGATAAAAAAATAGGTTATCACACCTTGAAATTAGTGCCCTGAAGGAAATGAACAGGGTGATAAAATAAAGAAGACTGGGATAGTGGAGAAGACCTAGTGCAACACCTTGACTGAGTAAAGACTCAAAACATTTATTAATTTTAAATAGGCATGGAAAGGAACAATGTGGGGCAGCAATGAAATGCTCTGTAGTTTATAGCTGGTCTAAAACATGCTAATCAGTACACTGCTGTCAGTTTGGGGTGAGTGCTTACTCTGTCCAGGTCCTGACTCATTTTTTAAAATGTTATCTTGTTTAATACCTTACAGAAATTATGAGATTAGATTTTGATATATTGGAAGTTTTGGTCAGAGTGGAAATTATAGGAAATACCTGCTTTCTTTTTCAAAATATGATGGAAGCCATTCATTTTCAACACCCATAAACAGCAGGTTTCAAATTGAGAAGCCTGATATTTCTAAACTTTACCTTCTGTTTTGCTTCTTTATATTTCTACAATTAGCTAAAAACAAATAAAACCATTCTGACTGGCCAGGTCTCCCTTCTTAAGCCTCTACATTGGTTCCAATGTATGTAAAATGTTCCAAGTGCTTGCAGCAAATGATTTCTTACCCATATACCAAATAATTCATGAAGAAAGGACACAATATGCTATGTCATACAACAGTTATCTTAAACATGTTCTTCTCAAGCAGTGGCTATTACTGACAGCTTTTGGTGGCCCCTGTCCTTAACTTTCACATCTCCTTAACACCTAGTTCCTTGGGCTCTGAATCTCTGGGAAAGGATGTTATCTGCATCAGAAATGAACACCATTTAACATCTGATGCAGGTGTCAAATACTGTTTCTAGTTAAAGTTAGTGGGTCTTGCTGGGTGAGCACCAGGATGAATACATTTAGAAAATTAATTTTTTTAAAGATTTATTTATTTATATGTTTTTAATTTTATTTATTTTTTAAATTTCTTTTCAGTGTTCCAGAATTCATTGTTTATGTACCACACCCAGTGCTCCATGCAATACATGCCCTCCATAATACCCACCACCAGGCTCACCCAACCTCCCACCTCCCGCCCCTCCAAAACCCTCAGATTGTTTTTCAGAGTCTATAATCTCTCATGGTTCATCTCCCCCTCCAATTCCCCCCCAACTCCCTTCTCCTCTCCATCTCCCCATGGCCTCCATGTTATTGAGGGAGAGAGAGGGTGGGAGAGGATGCAAGTGAAGAAGAGACAGAGGGAGAAAGAATCTGAAGCAGACTCCGTGCTCGGCACAAAGCTGGATCCAGGCTCAATCTTTAACCGTGAGATTACAACTTGAGCCAAAACCAAGAGTGGGACACTTAACCAACTGAGCCATCCAGGCACCTCTAGAAAGTTAATTTGTATTGGCAGATAATTTCTTCATGTATTTTTAAAAATGCCAGTTTTTGTTCCAGAGTTGAATACTTGAAATGAGCCAGAATGGAGAATACCAAAAGAGAATAAGAAGGGGGTTGGCTCTGTAACAACAGCATGTGGGGATGGAAAACAACTGGGGGGAGAGAGAAGTGCATGAGGGGGCCCATTTGTCAGAGCCAGCTCTTCCCCTGACTGGCTGTGCCATCTCGGACAAGTCCTTTACGTATTCTGGGCCTCCTACAGATTCGAGATCTCAAGGTTTCTCTTTGAGAAGTAAGAATGTGGAACTACATAAGAGGTTGCATTGTGGTTACACAGAAACAATGTGGCCTACAAACTTTTGTCATGACATAGGATTTTTGGTTGGTTTTGATTGCTTTTTTTTTCTTTTGGTTTTTTGATAGTTTTTTTTTTTAAATGAAATCTTAATCTTATAGAAAAGCTGCAAGGCAACTACAAGAGGCTCCTAAATACAACAACTCACCAATGCATGCTATCTCTGAACCATTTAGGTTGAAGAAATCACATTCCTTTAATATAATTGTTTTGGTGTATTCCCTCAGAACAAGGAAGGTCATGCATATAACCACAGTACACTTACCAAAATATTCTGCACTACTATCATACAAATTACACCTTCAACATGGCTTCTTTTCCTTTTGATAGAATCCCGTAATTTTATGAGCATTGCTCAACTTTTGTTTTTTGGGGTTTTTTAAAAGATTTTATTTATTTATTTGACAGACAGAGATTACAAGTAGGCAGAGAGGCAGGCAGAGAGAGGGGAAGGGAAACAGGCTCCCTGCTGAGCAGAGAGCCCGATGCGGGGCTCGATCCCAGGACCCTGAGATCATGACCTGAGCTGAAGGCAGAGGCTTTAACCCACTGAGCCACCCAGGCACCCGCATTGCTCAACTTCTTAGCACATTATAAGCTTCCAGACTTCTGCTTTACCACGGGTATGCGTTTTGTTTAGACTTGTCTTTTATAAAAAAAATACATTTCTCATATAAGGGCAGGTGACTCATTTCTTTTGAAAAAATCATAATATATTACTGGATCTGAACTTTCATGACCATCTGCTGGAGGCAACTGGCTAGCTGACAATAGGGCCTTCTCAGTTTCCAGTTACCATTATTCACTGGATTCATATCACTCATTAACTGCCTAGCCTTCTGGTAATGTTTGATTTTTGCAATGTCTGTACAGGACGATAACATAGGCTTAATGTCCAGACTGGATGTTAATGATGGGATGCTTTTGAGAGTACAAAGGAGTACAATTGGTAATTACCTTAGAGGGCAAAGTGGTACAATCTCAGGCAAACTAAAACTGGTGGTCTTCCTACGTGTACACTGAACTCTTGTGATACTTCTTACTTTAACATTATGGGATATGCATCCACCTCCTGTTGATTCATAACTGAAAATGGAAAATGAACATTGGCATGTGAGCAATATTTACCGACAAGTTCTCTGAACAATAAAAATTGAGGGACCTCCCTACAGGACATTCTGAGAATGCAGAATGTGAAGTTTCTTATTTTGACCTCAGTGATCTCTTTGGGGACAATCCTATGTCTCACTCTTTCAGCCCAGCACAACTGGTATTAAGGGAACCGGGTTCTCAAAGCAGAGCATACCTCACAGTGCCCTGAACTAACCTCGGAGAAGAAAGAATCTCTATTGTGTCCACCCAGATTTCTGCCCTTCCCGTTGTTCTTTCTTCCTGGCGGATGCGTCAAGATTCCTTCTATTATCATTTCCTTTATAACAGATACAGAACTAAAAGCAGGGGCTTTTTTTGTTTGTGTTTTTAATCCTTGAAAAATGTGCTACTTCCTTTTGGCCTTCACAGTTTCAGATGAGAAATCCAATGTCATTAAAATTAGTGTTCCTCTATAGGAGTGTGCCAGTTTTCTTTGGCTGCTTTGAGGACTTTTTTTTCTGCTGTTGTTAGTTCTCAGAAGTTTATTCATGATCCATCTTGGTGTGGATTTCTTTGAATTTTTTCTATCTGTGGTTCATTCAGCCTCTTGAATCCTATGTTAATGTCTACTATCAAGTTTGAGAAATTTTCGGGTTTGCCTATTTTTTAACTGGGTTGTTTTCTCATTTTTGAATCTTAATAGTTCTTTGCATATTTTGGATAACAGTACTTAACCAGATATGTGTTTTGCAGGTATTTTCTCCTAGTCTGTGGCTCATTTTTTTCACACTTGGAAGATGTTTTTTAAAAGACTCCGTATCAGGAATTTATAGTAGATTCAGTATGTCTCCTATCACTTCAGATATATTCAACATTCATAGTTATGTTAACTCAACACATTCTTGCTTTTAAGCTCTGGATTATACTTAAGGATGGATCATGTTTGAAAAATAAAATCCTTTAATGGTTAAAAAAAAAAAAATAAAAGACTCCACATCAATACCTAGAGATAAAAAAAAAACACACTGAATGGAATTAACAGCAAATTAAATGATACAGAAGAAAAGTAAGTAAATTTGAAGATACAGAAATGGAAAATATTCAAAATAAAGCACAGTAAAAATACAAAAAGGTAAGCAGAACATCAATGAGATTTAGGAAGTCTTCAAGCGGCTTAATGTGCATGTAATTAGAGTCTCTGAAGGTGGGAGAATGGAGAAGACATATTTGAAAAAGATAAAGGCCAAAATTTTTCTAAATGTAACACAAATTATGAGGGACAAGATCCAAAAATCTCATAACCTCCAGTACAAAAAATATGAAGTAAATAGAGCACATGCTAATTAAATTGCTTAAGACATGTGATGAGGAGAAAATCTTAAAAGCCAGAGGGCTAAAAAAAAAAAAAAAAGTGCAATACATAGAAAGAAACAATGATAAGGATGTCTACTGATTTTTCACTGGAAATAATGCAAGACAGAAAACAGTAAATCAATAATGCAAGTATTGAAGAGAAATCTTTCAATCTAGATTTCTTTACCCAAGGAAAATTTTTCAAATGTGAAGATAAAATATTTTTCAGACATTAAAAAAAATACCTGAAATACCGTGTCACCACTAGATTCGTGCTACAAATGTTACAGAAAGTCCTTCAGGCAAAAGGAAAATGATACTAAATTAAAACTGAATTTACACAAGGAAAGGGGGTGATCCCTCAAAATAGTAAATTCATGGGTAAACAAAGAATTTTCATTATGATTTGAATTATTTTATAAGATATTCAACTCTGTAAAGCAAAGAGAATATGATAACTTAATATATATAACATATGAATATTAAAAATGTATGACAACAGTAGCACAACGGCCAGCAGGGAGAAGCTGAAGTATGCTGTTTTAGGATTCTTATGCTCAGCATGAGGTACTATAATAACAGTTAAAGGTAGGCTGTGATAAATTAAAGTTGTACACTATAAACCCTAAAGTAACCACTATGATAATACAACAAAGAGTTATAACCAATAAGCAGAAAGGAGACAAAAATGGAGTCATATCCAAAAGAGAGGACAAAGAAACAAAAAAAAAATTAGATATTTTCAGGATATGCCATCTTTTTTACTTTTTTTCAAAGATTTTATTTATTTACTTGACAGAGAGAGAGAGATCACAAGTAGGCAGAGCAGCAGGCAGAGGGAGAGGGAGAAGCAGGCTCTCTGCTGAGCAGGGAGCTGGACCTGGGGCTCAATCCTAGTACCCTGGGATCATGTCCTGAGCCGAAGGCAGAGGCTTTAACCTACTGAGCCACCCAGGCACGCCTTCTATGTCAATAAATTTAACGACTTGGACAAATTAGATAATTTCTTGCAAGACAGAAAATGTCAAATTTCCTCAATCAGAAATAGGTTATCTGATAGTCCTATATAGATTAAAGTGATTGAACAGGTACTTAAAAACCTTTCCACAAAGAAAGTTCTAGGCCTAGATTGCTTTAATGGGTAAATCTTTTTTTTTTTTTTTAAGATTTTATTTATTTGCCAGAGAGAGAGAGAGAGAGAGAGACAGTACATACAAGCAGGCAGAGAGGCAGGCAGAGGCAGCAAGAGAAGCAGGCTCCCTGCTGAGCAAGGAGCCCGATGCGGGACTCAATCCCAGGACCCTGGGATCATGACCTGAGCCGAAGGCAGCGGCTCAACCAACTGAGCCACCCAGGCATCCCTTTAATGGGTAAATCTTATCATAATAGTCCAGGAAATTGAAAAGGAGTACTTACTTCCCAATTCACTCTATGAGGCCAGAATTACACAGATTTCAAAATCAGATAAAGACATTACAATGAAGGAAAACCACAGAAAAATATCTCTCATTAAATACATGCAAAATTTGGGGTGCCTGGGTGGCTCAGTGGGTTAAAGCCTCTGCCTTAGGCTCAGGTCATGATCCCAGAGTCCTGGGATTGAGCTCTGCATCGGGCTCTCTGCTCAGTGGGGAGCCTGCTTCCTCCTCTCTCTCTCTGCCTGCCTCTCTGCCTACTTGTGATCTCTGTCTGTCAAATAAAATAAATAAAATCTTTAAAAAAAATACATGCAAAATTCTTAATAAGATTGTAGCTAATCAAATCAATGAAAAATGAAAATGATAATATATCACAATCCACTGCAGTTTACCAGGAATTCAAGGCCAGTTATGCATTAAAAAAAAAAATCATTCAAACAAGTCACTCTATCAATGGATTACAAAAGAAAAAAGTTGATATCTCTATAAATGGAGAACAAGCACATGACAAACTCCAAAATTCATCCTGATAATTACCTCTTAACAAACTAAAAATAGAGGGGAGTTTTCTCAATCTAAAAAAGTGTATCTTCCAAAAATCTACAGTTAACATCATACTTATTCACAGAAGACTTAATGCTTTCTTACTAAGACCAAGAGCAAGAAAAGGCTGTCTGCTCTCAGCTCTTCTTTCCAACATTGTACTGGTGGTGGTTGTAGCCCATGTAATGAGGATAGAAAAAGAAATAAATAAATGGCATCCGGACTTGAAAGGAAGACAGAAAACTGTCTTTAGTCATAAATAACTAATCATCCTAGAAAAATGAAATTTGTAATCAACAAAAAATCTATTATGAATAATAATTTAGTTTAGCAAGATTGAAGCATACAAAATCAATGTACAAAAATTAATTGTATTTCTATATAGTAGCAACAAACTATTAGGAACTGAAATTAAAATTACCATTTACAATAGTTTCAAAAATAGACACTTTGGGTGTCTATATCTGACAAATGATGTGCAAGACAAAGTACACTGAAAACTACAAAGCACTGTTGAAAGAAGTTAAAGAAGATCTAAATAAATGTAGATATAGTCCATGTTTATTGATTGGATGGTATCCATGGGTTAAAATATCAATGATCCTCAAATTCATTTATAGAATCAAAGCAATGCCAGTCAAAATCTCAACATGTGTATTCTTTACTGAAATTGACAATCTAATTCTGAAATTTACAACAAAATGCAGAGGATCTAGAACAGTCAAAACAACACTGAAAGAGAACACAGTTAGATGACTTAGGCCATCCGACTTCATGATTTACTATAAAGCTACATTAATCAAGACAATGTGATATGGCCATCAAAATAAGCAAATAGATAAATGGAACAGAACACAAAGACCAGAAATAGACCCACACATATGGTGAATAGATTTTCAACAAAGTTGCAAAAATAACTGAGTGGAAGAAGGCTAATTTTTTCAACAAAGGTAGAGAAAAACTAGATGCACACACACACACAAAAATTAACTTTCATCCACACCTCACACCACATCCCACAATTAATTTAAAATACATCACAGACCTTTTACATCACTATATGTAAAACGTAAAAGTATAACACTTCTAGGAGAAAATATGGAAGAAAATCTTTGTGGTCTTATGTTATGCAAGTATTTCTTAGGTACAATAGAATTAAAAAAATGGATAAACTGAATTTCATCAAAGCTATTAAGTTCTGCTCTTTAAAAAGTATTGTCAAAAGAATGGAAAGACACGATGTTGACATCCAGAAAATAATTTCAAGTCATGTATATGATAAAGGATCTTATCCATAATGTATAACAACCTATCAAAATTCAATAAGAAAAAAAACTACCCAATTAAAAATATAACAGTTTTGAAAATAATTCATCAAAGAATAGATATATCTGGTAATAAGTACAGAAAAAGATGCTTGGCATTATTAGTCTTAAAGAAATGAAAAATAAAACGACCTTGAGATATCACTATACCTATTATAATGGCTAAAATAAAAACAAATGGCCATATCAAGTGTTGACAGTGACATGAAATAACTTTCATACCCTTCTGGTAAGAATAAAATGGTACAAACACTTTGGGAAGTAGTTTGGTAATTTAAAGATTTACACATACACACCTATCATATGGCCTACCCGTTTCACTTCCAGGTGTTATCCAAAAGAAACAAAAGCATATGCATATACAAAGGCTTATTCACAATTTTCTTTATAACTGTATTTGTAACAGTCAAAAAATAAAAACAACCCAAATACTCATTAAAGCGTGAATGGATAAAGAAATTGTAGTGTATCTGTGCGACAGAATACCACTCAGCAATACAAAGAAATTAGCTCTTGGCATACACTGAAACATGCATAAATCTTAAAATTATTATGCTGAGTGAAATAAGTATGACAAAAATTATCACATACTGAAGGAGTCCATTTATGTAATTCTGAAGACAACACAAACTAATGTATAGTGGTAGAAAAGAGACCGGTGGTATGGGGGGAAGGAATAGGAAGGGAATGGACAAGAGGGAGGGTTTACAACAGGACACTATGATACTTTGGGGAGATGACATATATAGTCATTATCTTGACTGTGGTGATGGTTTTACAGTTGTATACAAATGTCATCACTTTTGCAATAATACACCTTAAATATATGAAATTTATAGTTCAATTCTAACTCAACAAAGCTTTTAAAATATATACCAATAAACTTGCTTAAATAAAAACAAGAAATAAATGTAACAGACGTCCAGTACATCAAAATGTAAATAAAACACATCTGAGAGACAGCAAATTAAATCTAAATAAATGGAAAGCACACCGCATTCATGAATTGGAAGGCATAATAGTGTTCAGATGCAAATTTTCTCCAAGTTCATCTACAGATTCGTTGAACAGTCTTATAGCTGGATAGACTTATGAACAGACTTTATAAGAGACTTCTACAAATCAATAAGAAAAAGGCTGATAAAGCAATAAGCAAAAGACTTGAATAGGCACTTCACAAAAGAACAAAATGTACATGCGAAAAAGGATGGAATTTCACTAATCCTTAGAGAAATACAAATCAAAATCATGAAACAGCTCTACATAACCAATATATTAGGATTTTGTCATGCTTATTTCATTCAGCATAATTATTTTAAGATTTATCCATGTTTCAGTGTATGCCAAGAGTTTAAGTAATATCCTGTTGCATAGAGACACTACAATTTGTTTATTCATTCACCCTTTGCTTAATATTTGGGTTGTTTTTATTTTTTGACTATTACAAATACTGTGACGAAGAAAATGATGCACAAAACTGTGTATGTGCATATGCTTTCATTTCTCTCCGATAATACCTAGGGGTGAAATGGGTAGGTCATATGATAGGTGGTGTACTTGTAAATCTTTAGGAAATTGCCAAACTGTTTCCCAAAGTGTATGTATCATTTTACATTCTCAGCAGAAAGGTATGAAAGTTATTCCATGTTGTCAAAATAAAAGAAGATACACAAACAAAGCTGGCATGAAACAGTGTTTCTCAACCACAGCACTCTTAAAACTTTGGGTCATACAGTTATTTATTGTAGGGGGCTGTCCTATAGGATGTTTAGCAGCATGCCTGATCTCTACCCACACGATGCTGGTAGCACTCAGACCTCCCTCCCCACACTCTCATTTATGACCTCCAAAAATGCTTCCAGATATTGCCAAATTCCCTTGGGAGGAGAGCAAGATCACCCCCCACCCCCAGAGAACCGTATACATGGTTGGTAGAAATGTAAATTGGTACATCCACTTAAGTATTATCTAACAAACCTGAACACATGCACAGTCTATGACCCAGATCTGGGTAGGTATTTAAACTCAAAGATAGTTATAAGAATGTCCACAGGAGCACTGC
This sequence comes from Martes martes, assembly GCF_963455335.1. Classification (NCBI taxonomy): domain Eukaryota; kingdom Metazoa; phylum Chordata; class Mammalia; order Carnivora; family Mustelidae; genus Martes; species Martes martes. The sequence continues at coordinate 77,977,151 of NC_137900.1, forward strand.
TCCTAATAGCGCCAAACTGGAAACCATCTATGGTCACCAATAAGAGAATGAAAAAATAGATAATGAGAAATGGCCAATCTCCTTGTCCCCACTACCATTTAACCCAGTGGGGAACAAAACAGAAGCTAGCTAATAAAAGATGTGGGATATTCAGTGTGGGTGAGGTTATGCTGCCGTAATGAACAACCAAAAGATCCCAATGACTTAAGAGTTTCTTATTCTCTTGACAGTTCATTATGGATTGGCATGTGTCTCTGCTCATCACGGTGATGCTGGCACACAGGCTCATGGAGGCTCTGTCTTGATAAACACTTCCAGAAGACATTATCATGATATAAGCACTACAGAGGACCACTGTATGATGGATGAGCATCCTTCCATGAACCACAAGTGTCCCATCACTATACTGCGAATTAATGTTACGCAGGGAATTAATATCATTCATTTCTTAAGTTGTTTCCCAAGGAGTTCATGTGTGTGTATGTGTGTGCGCATGTGCATGCGTGCATGTGTGTTCATATATCAAATTAAAAATTTTAATTAAAAAAAGTTTTTCGCCAGATGCACCTGGGTAGCTCAGTCAGTTAAGCATTCGACCCTTGATTTCGGCTCAGGTCATGATCTCAGGGTTGTGAGTGTACAGCCTGCTCAAAATTGTCTCTCTCGCTCCCCCCTGTCCCTTGGCTTCCCTTACACTCTAGCACTCTCTGTTTCTTAAAAAAACATGTCCTTCCTCCAACATTATTTCACACAATGCACCTTTGCAAAGACCAGAATAGAAGTAACTCCTAGTATTTTGTGTTGTTTTTTTTTGTTGTCACTGTACTCTTCTGAGATTGTCTGAGTGACCACAAGACATACCTTTGTCAAACAGCTTCCTATTTTTATATTTGGATTTTCAATTCCATGATGGGATCATAAGCATCTTCTTGCTTGAAGGCAGTATGGCCACTAGGGGGAAGCAGCTGCCAGACAAAGCAATTTCTTTGCCACATGGGGGAAGTTCATCTCTCTGGGTCAGATTCTAAGGATTGGAGCAAAATATCTAGTTTTAGCAGAGATTCTGGAGTCAAGGAAGCTGATATTTTCAAGCTTTTTTCATCGACTTTGAGCAAACTGCTTTGGGGCTCTCTGTGTCTCTAGGTCCCCCTAGGCACATAGTAGGTGCCTAAAGAAAACAGGAGTGGTGTTTGTGTTTCTTTTCCTAACCTTGCCAGTAGCTGTCTCTGTAAAGTCCTTCAGTCTCCATTTGTAAACCTAACTGTGGAGCAACAGCTCCTTCATGGGCTCAGAGTTGACCTCTCCATCCAGCCAGCTCATCTTCCAGTCCTCATGAGATAAATGCTATAGGGGACCTTAGAGACAATTCTATACACTAAAGCTAACAACTATCAACCTCCACCCCACCTCCCAGTATATGCAGACAAATATATCACAATTAGATGAGCCAAGGACCTTAATAGAGGCAGATGTCTTTATTTAAATAAACAAGTAATTCTTGGGCCGTAAATATAAACAGAAGAATACTTCACAATTAGAGATGAGTGATGAGAGAATGAGTCAGGAGAGGGTGGGTTAAAGCAGTAGGTCTGCCATCAGGAAGTCTGAATCCCAGATCTCTCGCTAATTGTTGATGTTTGGTACATTATTTAGTCTCTATGAGCTATGGCTTCTTCATCTGTACAAAGAAAGTGATGATACCTAATTTTCACAGTTGAATAAAATAGGTATATACTGAGCCAGTGACTTACATAATACCTAAAGGTTCATCTTAAGAAAAAGGAAGAAGAAAAAGCAAAGTTTGTGTGTTTGCTCTCCAGCAGAGTGGAGTAAATGAGAGCTTTGGAGCGTATCAAACGTGTTCAGACCCCAGTTCTGTACCACCTACTGCCTGTGTGACCTTGGGTCACTAAGCCATATGGAACCTCAGTTTCTTATTTGGAAACTGAAGGTACTGATGGCTGCTGTCTTGGTGATCTAAAGGAGATGACGGGGGGGGGGGGGGGAGAGAAGAAGCTAGCATCAGATCAGTAGATACTGAATTGATTATTACTTTCCATATGAGACTCCTTTCCAAATGCCTACAGATTCAGACTCGAATACCAGCCTTCTAAAGCAGGCATTGTCATTCCCATTTTATAGGCCAAGAAACGGAGGGTTCGAGGGACTTGTTTAAGGGCACAGAGCTTGAAAGGAGACAGAGTCTGGTTTCTGACAGTTTCCTTGATCTAATATCTCATGATCCCGTTGGCTGTGCTCTAGTCGTGTTGACCCCTGCTGACTATCAGAGCAACAAACATTCCCTAATATGGGTGCTATTGCCTCTACAGTCCCTCCCCAAGCTTCGAGACTACACTTACTTCCTTTGCCCCTGGCTTCCCCCTCTAGTGTGTGCACTGGCCACATACTCCCACTAGATGGCACCGATACCCTGGCTTTGCTTTACTTTGGTCTCCATCATCTGTGAGAATTAAAAATTTACTTTCAACATCATCAGACCTAAATCTCTACATAAATCCTAGCTTGTGAGATGCATATAGTCATAAAGATTTTTTTTTAAGTATATCCAGGGTGAACTCTGGAGACTTAGTTATCTTGCTTAAAAATGCAGACCAGCCCTCTATAAATTCGCTAGCTGAGGCCCCGCTATGGTCATGAGCAACGCAGTGCTGTGTGTCTCTGCTCAAGGGTGACTTGGAAATTGTTAGCAGCTTCTTCACTGCATGTATAGATTGATGGGCCCGCAGGAGCCCAGCACTATTCCATGGCTTCGGCTTACTCCTCTGTGAAAGGAGACGGGGTACAGCCTTAGCTCACAACTGATACGAGGACAGAACAGGATATCCCAGAGGATTTGATAATGTTCTTATCCCAATTTCATCCCTGCATAGTCTGCCACAAATGTCTATGATGCCATCACTTCATTAAGGCACTGTACCCCTTTATTATTATAACAACAGCAATAACAATGATAACCTCTGTACAGCCACAGTGTTTTCAAAGCATGCCTCTTGCAACTACTTTATTTATCACACCTAAATTAACAGGCTCAGGGTTATTTACTCCATCTCATAGAGGAGCAACTGAGCTCAAGAGAGTGAGTTCCTAGAACCTACAAGATATTTTAGTAAAATGCTAGAACTTAAACCAGAGATTTCTGATCATAAATGTCACAGTCATGTCACTACATGAGATAAAAACCTGTAGTGCCTTCTAAACAACAAATTTATGAGAATTCCTCTACTACTCTTCCTTTTCTTTTCTGATTGTCTCTGAATTTCACCTCTCCCCCAAATCCAGTGCCCCTGGAGGGAGAAAACAACCCTCCCTCTCTTCCTTTTTCTCCTTTGCTCCCTCCCTCTCTGGCCCCCTCCCATCTTCCATTCTAGTGCCCAGACCAACAGTAAATGTTGTGGTAGGCTACAGAGAAGGCACTGTCTGTGTTCCATGTACAGAACACCAGAGCTGGAAGGGATCATTGGGATTATCTCATCTAACCACCCCCTTTATATGTAAGAAAAACAAGCCAGGAAGGAGGAGAAATATTCCTGTATATGATGCCATCGGATTATCTCAAGTGACCTACTTTTCACTAAAGCTGGTCTACACCTTGGTATCCATTAGCTTGGAAACTATGTTCATGCCAACTGCATTATCCTTTAAAATAGGGTCTAATTTTAAATTTCCACTAAAGTGGCTGCCTCCCTACACACATATGAACAATAACCAAATAAAGTTTGTACTGTGAAATCTCACCAGCGTTGAAATCTTTATGTCATCACTTTCTTACTTTAGGGTCTAAATTAAAGGAAGTTCCCCCAGAAATCTGAGCTGTAATAGGCCTTTTTATTTCCTATTTGTCTCATACCCTTTTTTTCTTGCACACAGTTCTGTTATTGAACAAATCTCAATGTATCATGGTTGCCTTGCTCTTTGCCAGATTCTCCCTCGGAGCACAATATCCTCAAGGACAAGGATTAAATCTTAGAAATCTTGGTTAACTCAAGATGCTAGTATAGTTATAGTTTTTGCCAAAGAAAGGATGATCAATAATTAATTGAGGAATTGAACTACAGTACATTAAATTGGACCTACACATTACAAACCACCTCCCTGGACATACACCATCAGGATTTTAAAATCTAGGTGGATGTAGAAAAGAAATCTATTAATAGATATTTAAGGTTCAAGATTCATTGGGACATTTAAGGTTTAACAAGCACTCTCTTTATTTTTTCCCCCAAATCCTTACTGTCTCACTGGTCAGGTGAAGGCAGATGTATTGAAGATCAAGCTACACAAATCTGGTAGCCTAGTAAACATTTACTGAGCTCCTTCCATGTGGAAAAGTAAGTAACCAAGAGTTGTAAAGAATGTAAAATTCCTGGGGCGCCTGGGTGGCTCAGTCAGTAAATGTCTGCCTTTAGCTCGGGTCATGATCCCAGGGTCCTGGGATCGAGCCCCACATTGGGCTCCCTGCTTCGTGGGGAGCCCCCTGCTTGTTCCCTCTCTCACTGTGTCTCTCTCTGTTAAAAAAAGTTGAGGGAAATTGGAAGGGGAGGTGAACCGTGAGAGACTATGGACTCTGAAAAACAACCTGAGGGTTTTGAAGGGGCGGCTGGGGGGTGGGAGGTTTGGGGAACCAGGTGGTGGGTATTAGGGAGGGCACGTATTGTATGGAGCACTGGGTGTGGTGCAAAAACAATGAATACTGTTATGCTGGAAAAAAAAAAAGAATAACATTTAAGTTGGAGGTTAAAATTAAAATAGAAAATATCGGAAAACAATAAAATGTATGATGGTAGGAGATGACTGGAAAAAAAAAATCAACAAATTTTTTTTAATTTTATTTAAAAAATAAATAAAATCTTTAAAAAAAGTATAATTCCTAATGCAGCAATGGATTAGGGAACACCACCTGTAAGAGGATGGGTAGAGCAGGCTTTGAATGGAGGGCTGGATCTGGAGTCATGGAGTAATCCCTTCCTGCAGGAACAAGTACTGTGTGCTGGAGGAGCCACAGTGATAGGAAAGCTAGCCTAGTAGAGCTCAGTGAACCTAGAGCTCCACCATTTTCTGAGGGAGAAAGGGCTTTAAGGTCTTCTGTTTCAGTCTTCCATGTTACAGCGGCAGAGACTAAAGCCCAGAGAGGGGAGGTGGCTTGGCCGCATTCTCCCCAGTGAATGAGTGACAGAGTCAGAATCAGAGCCCAGTCTCCTGACTTTCAGCCTAGCGATCTTTTCACATTTCTTGAAAAATCCACTGTGCACCTGGCGATGCTTTTCTTTCAGAATCCAGCCACTATTTTGATTTCTCTGCATGGCAGGCAGCCAAGAGCCTTGAACTTCTCCGTGTTGCCATTTTGCCCTCTGCAGAATGGGATATTAAAGTATTCACTTGGGGGACGGGTCATGGGGTTCCATCAATAAATGTTTGTGAATTGCTCTGAGCTATTTGGGCCCGAGGGACTCCAAAAATGGGAGACCCCAGCGGTGGTGGTACTGGTCTCTGAGCCCGTTTTGAGGTCCTGCCTTTGCTCTGCAGAATTAAAGCAATGGTTTAAGTGATAAACTATTCCTTATGAGCTGTATTTGTGTTGAAAGCACAGCGTGAGTCCCCTGAGCACTTCCTCTCACACAACCACAGCTATGCGCCAATCCTCCTGGGCTCAGAGATGGAACTTTTGGTTAAATGCATGGAATTTATCCCTAGTCCTTTTCTTAATTATGACTTTATTTTTATTTCTCTTGCGTTCTCTAGGGGAGGGGTCAGAGAGAAGAGGAAAAGGAAGGAAAGAGGCAGGGAAATGTGTTTTACATTCAAGGGGTTTGTTGTTGTTGTTTGTTTCTGAGTTACTCACTAGTTCGCAAAGTAGAGGGATTTAACCCCATCTCGCAGAGATGCAAAACCCCATTCCAATAAGCCAGAGCCCAGAAGACAGGTAACAAATACAGGGAAAACATACCTTGAGGTAAGGGCAATCATTATTTGACTAATAAGTCCCCTAGGCTAATAGGGAAAAAAAAAAGGGACATAAACTGCTATGAATTTATCATTTAATAAAGGAAGGAGGTGGACATTCAGGGTAAGAGGACTCTGTGGTCAGGCTGAGGATTTTTCAGCAAATTGCTATGTTATAACCAACTCCAATGCTACTCCAGGTGAGTCATGCTGCCGTCTCTCCTGTGTCCAAAGTGGAATCCTCAAAACACAGAAAATCCCACTCACTCTCATGCTACGCTTTCTCTCATTCACAATCCAGGTCAGAACATGTCCAATGAATGCTTCTATCTATGTCCCATCTCAGTGAGTATCCCTTAATACCCAGAGCTCCTTTAAAGTATATAAATAACCTCTGGGTATGTACATCTTCTCTTTCTCCTCTGCTTCCTCCTCCCCCTCTTCTTCCTCCTTCTGTGTCTTCTTCTTCCCTCTGTCATTATTTATTTTCCTTTTCTGTCATGATCATTATGCCATATGCTCTAGGGCACTTTATAGTCTACAGGGGAAGGGAGTAAAAGGGAAATTGCCTTTGGAGGGAAATATCTTACTTCAAACCCTGGCCTTGGTAGGGGTTAGCTGTGGGAAAGTGAGCAAATCCTGAAACTACACAAGACATACTCATCTACAAATTGGAGGAAATGATCAGTTGTCCAAAGGCTTCTTGTAAGGATAACCCTAGGTGGTGAATTAAAACACCACATTGCAACCAGGGTTAGAATGAGCACCTGACAAATGTGGGTTTCCACAGTCTCCTTTGACCTTTGGTTCAGAGTTTTGAGGACTGGGACTTCTATCCCACAAAAGCCTATTTATGGAGGATATGCATGGCCCTAGAGGAGTTGCAAGGGGACATCCCCTTCATGCTTCCACAAACCCCATTCTCCCTTTACCTCCTTTCTGTAATGTTAGGCAAATTCCTCCTGAGCTCCGGTTTCCACAACCACAAAAACGGGGATAATACCCACCTCGTATATCTTTATGGTAAGTAGCCAGCGAGCATGAAACACTTCAAATGGTGTCTGGCACATGGTAACCTTGGATCCTACTATTTTTTCGAGACTGGCCCTGAGAGAGTAGAAGTGCCATGGGACTTAGATGGAATAAGCAGGAACACTGGCCTGCTGGGGGCCACACTTTCTTCCTGACTAGGCTATGCTCCCCCTCCCTCCTTCACTTGCAACTAATCAGTATTGCATATGCACTTAGGTCCAGCTCAAGCGTTGCCTTCTCTATGAAGCTTTCCAATTCCATCTTCTTCTTCCTGTCTACCTCTAGAAGTGGCCACCCTTTTCTCCGAGCTGCCAGAGCACTGCATCCTTTTCTGTGTCAGCAACTACTATCTAACTGGTGCCATAAAAATGTACACCCAGGGTCCATTTTTCATGGCAAGACATCAGCTCCTAGAAGGCACAGGCCATAGCTATGATCTCTCAACTTATCTCTTGGCCCGGGTTGATTTATTCAGTGTTCATGGAAGACTGGTGAATGAATGGTTATGTTGCAACTCAAAATGTCTCAGTATAGTGATTTTTGAGACTATGTGGGATTCTTTGCAAATGGGCAATGAGATGTGATGAACCACGGAAAAGTGATTTGGCCTCTTTGAAACATCCAGTAAGATATTTTAGACAGTAGTTTTGAACTTACTCAGTTCAGTCACTCGGAGTAAAGTATGATCACTGATTTGTATTAGCTCCTGTTGATACTTAAATGGCAAAGGGATATACTAAGGAAACAAAAGGAGAGGTCTGCTTATATCCTGAATTAGTTATTGAAGTTGTCAAAGTAACCCAATGTGTTGAATGCTGTCAAAGAACAGACTGAAAGAAAAACAGCTATATCTCCAATGCCCAGTGACTGAATGAGTAGAGAGGCTTCATTGTGTTGGTCATAAATAGCTTTCACAAAGTTAGAGTGCTTACTTGAACCCTACTTGAACTAGCTGGATGCTGGTGCATTCACTGCTCAGAGAATTTCTTAAAGGCTTTGGGTTGCTCCCACTTCTTGTCATGGAATGAGCCAATTTTTATGTCTGTTTATTACTCTGTAGCCCAGCTGGACCCCAGAAGGATGGGGCTGTTGTGACCATGGAAAATAACACAAATGCGCAGACACCAAAATGAAGCCAGAGATCTTGTGGAGGCTTAGATAAACATTTAGTCTCATAAATAAATACATTATCAGACCACACAAAGCACTTCCTACCCAGTCTCTTCCTCAGAAGTCACCCTCCAAATAGCCCCTTTAATTCATCCAGGTTCCAGCAAGGTATTTATTAATCACCTAGCGGGCGGCCAATCCCAAGACACATGTTTCAAGAAACACAGTGGCAGAAGACGTGGTCCCTTGCTGCTTCTACTAACTCAGAATTGTAGGTTATAGAGGCAAAATGCACAAACGTAAATCAATTAGTAACAAATGCAAGCCACGATGAATACAACTTGTGATATATTGGGAAAGAGACGGTGCAAGGGGAGAGGTCTGAGATCCAGAGCTGCTGCCGACATACTGGGTGACTGTTTATTCATTAATTCATTTGATAAACAAACAAACAAGCACACATATGGATCAGGAACTGAGGATAACTTGAAAAAATCATTTAATTCGTTTATTCATTTACTTACTCAACAAACAATTAATGGTTATATAATAGATGAGGCATTGTCCTAGGTGCTGGGGAAGGGGGGAAGATACAGTCCCTGCCCTCTGGAGTCAGGGTCCCCATGGTTTGTGTTTGGGTGAGGAAGGGTGGTAGATTCTTCTGTCTCTAATGTCCTCATGCCAAGAATATGCTAAGCTGTGGACTGGAAGATTTCGTGGTTCATTTGCTAAGTGTCAAGTCAAGAAGATGAATGGTCACTTGTAAAAACAGAATAAACCACTGGACTTTGAATTGCAGACTTTTGGATGGGAATCCCCTGTGGGCTTCAAAGCACAGCACTAACATGCCTATGTGTTCCTTTAAGAATGCAAGTCAATCCTGTTCATCCCCTTGTACATATACATTTCTTTATATTTTACAAGGCACTTCCATGTGGACAGTTTTATTTGCTCCACATAACAATCTTATGAAGTCAAGGGTTTAACATCTTTTTGTAAAGATAAAGAAACTGAGGCCACAAGTGGTTGGATTTACTTACTAAGGTCTGTGAGTAGAGCAGGGTCCAGAGCCTAGGTCTCTGACCTCCTATTCTGGTGCTTCTCAAATAACAACGGTATTTATTCATTTGGTATGTGTGTTTCAAAGGCCAGTTATGGCCCAGGCATTTGGCAAAGCCTGGGGAAGTCATGAAGAACCAGCCAATAATCTCAAAAATTTTACAATCGGTTTTCCTCTAACTCTTGCTCACTATTAACAAGAACTCATACTGCTTTGTAGCTTATAGTGTAGTTTTACATGCCATTTGAGGTACGGGCTACTAAGATTAAAACAGAGAGGGAGCAAGCCATAAGAGAAGCTGAACTCTAGGAAACAAACCGAGGGTTGCTGGAGGGGTGGGAGTAGAAAGATGGGGAAACTGGGTGATGGGTATTAAGGAGGGCATGTGATGTGATGAGCACGGGGTGTTATATGCAACTGAGGAATTACTAAATTCTACCCCTGAAACTATTAATACAATACATGTTACTGAAATTGAATTTAAATAATTTTTTTCAAAGTATATAGGATAAGCAACACCTGATAAAGGATTTTTATATCTTTACATCAATTTAATTGATATCGACACCGATGTATATGACATTATTATTACTCACTGGCAATGAAGTGTGGATTCTGAAAGACCCAGAGTTATAAACAGGGTAGTAGAAGATCTAGAATTTAATCCTAAATCATCTGTCAACAAGGATTTTGTTATGTCCATTCCTTAAACAATACTCCATCCCACTGTGCCACACATAGGGGCTAGGAAAGTGCTTTACCTAGAGTAGCAACTCATCATAGAATGAAGAGATTAGACACGGATTAATTTCATCTATGAATGGGCAACATGTTCACCCTCTAACATCTGTCACCAAGTTTCCCTTGTAGACAGAAGAGTTCCATGAGAGGCTGAGATATGGGGAAAGAGTGAGAAGAAAGGAAACAGCGAAAAATGAAGGAATGTTACAGAAAGACCAAAGGCTTTGGGGTCAGATGCACCTGGGTTTGATCCTAGTATTGCCACTTACTTCAGACAAGTATTTTAACTCTCAGGTCTTGTGGGTGGTTAAGAGGATTAAGGGCAATAATATACAGTGAGCATTTAGCACAGTGCTTTGTCTACAATAAATACTCAGTAAGTGCTATTTCATCATTCTAGTGAGAAAACTGTAGGGGCAAATACAAAGTGTAGCGTATATTGGGGGAGAACTTTGAGGAGGCTGAAGTACTATAGGAAATGATGAAGTTGAAAGAGTTATATGGGACCAGACCTTAAAGAGCTGTGAAAGCCATTCTAAGGGTTTAGGATTTATCCTCTTTCTACAAGGGGTTTATTACCAGTTGGGTCTTTTATAAACCTAAGTAAAGATGTTGGGAAGCTACACAAAACTGGAGTAGCATTTACAAAGATACTTTCCCCTGCTTTGCCTTTAGTTAATGGCTGATGGCAAAAGTGCCTGGTGCCCAAATGAACAAACCTGAACCAGTATGAGATTCTCTAAGACACAAATCTTTATCCACTTCATGGCTGGAAAAGGATATGTTTTCATATGTGTGTGTGTGTATATATATTTATTTATTTAATGATGGATTAGCCTTTTTGGACTGTGGCCACACCATAGAGGGCTTTCTAATCTATTTTGAGTTCTAATTGATTACAGCATTTGGAAAAATGTACAGCAAATTGCTCCGTTAATCAAGGTAAATCAAGCTGATGTCATAGATGCTAAATATATGTCCTTGCAGTAATACTATTTACACGGCTGAACTAAGGCTGCTGTCAGGATTTCCACTTGACAGCCCCTGCCTTCCCAGAAGGAGCTTGTGGCTTATCTCTGAAAGTACTCAGTGGTCCATTTCTGAGGCTGGATTCCCAGGTTCCTCTTTCCACATCTAAGGAAGGGGTCTTAGGAAAGGGCGAGACTGCCTTCTTAGGTACAAACTCAGAGACAGTGGGAAAAAGGCCACACCACAAAGGCCAGGACAACAGGGAAGGAGATATAAAAGGCAGATGACTTCATGAAGCCAGAAGGATCCTGGCATGGCACATCCCTTGACTGATGAAGGAATTGAGGGGTATCAGAGAACTCTGCTGAGATACAGAAGATCATAGTATGGAAGAATGCTTACAGGCCATCTGGTCCTCCTGACAAAAAAGGAATTAATCAGAGATCACAAAGCAAGTTAGTTTCAGAGCGAAGATTAAACATTCGATGCTTTGACTCCTCGTACAGTGCTCTTTCTAAATGAAAGAAAACATAACTGTGGTCTTTTTCCTTTTTTCCTTCTTTCTCATCATCTTCTCTAATATTCATCTTTAGCCCTGATGCTCACTGTGTGCCAGGCTGTGTCATAAGCACTCAATATTATTACAACCATGTGAGGTTAATATTATTTCCATTCTCATTTTAAAAATGAAGAAATGGAGACTAAAAGAAGTAAGGAAACTTAATCAAGGAAACCCTGCTAATGAGTAGCCGTAACAGGGATTCACATTTGAAAATATCTAACTCACATGCTTGTGCACTTAATCATCATGCTGAACATCGTCAAGTTTCCATCATGTTTGCATACCTTTTCCAACAGAGTCTTTTAACATGCGCTGTTTGCTTCGCAGACAGCATTTCAAAACTTCACAGTGATGCTGAGAGTCAGAGATGACCACTGTCCTGAAAGATGAGGTGAAGTCATTTGTTGAAAGCCACACAGCTAGGAGATTTCAGAACCAGCTACAGACTCCAGGGATATTTCTGGGAGTTTGAGAATGAAGATAAGAGACAGAAGAACCAAAATCCAACTGAGTCTTGAATCCTGTACCCTGATCTCGACCAAATTCCTTTCCCTGTCTGGGCCCCAGTTATCTCATTTGTACCATGAAGATACTGAGGATCCTCGTGTGCTCTGCTATTCTAAGATCAACAGCAAGCGCAACAACAAGAAAGAAAGGGAGAAAGAAATCCAAGAATGCACATCTTGCAGATCTTCTAAGACTACAAAAGATGACTGAAAGAAAGGTTTTGAGGGTGAAAGGGGGGATCAGAAAATTTATCCTCAGGTCAGTTTTGGAAGGTCATCCATGGCCTGGGTGGTACCCCATCAGGACTAGATCAAAAGCAGAACAGTTTTGCAATCAGCTGTTTGTGTACAGATGCTGGCCTCCAAATTCCCACATGGGAACATCTGTTGGGGACAACCACTTGACAAATAAGCAGGCAATTAGGTAGCAGACCCATCTGTGCCAAGAATATGGGACCACCAGCAGCGGGAGGCTGCAGCAGGAAGAGAGGGCCAGGCTGGGAAAGATGCTCTTATGTTCATACGAGAGACTATTGGTGGCAGAAGAAGAAAGACAGGATCAGGATTAGAATTCAGCAGAGATCATTTACTTCTTATTTTGCATCATGGCTTCATGTTTCTCAGTCCTGGATCTACGTTATAATCACCTTCAGATTTTTAAAAACCTGATGCCCAGGCTGTGCCCCAAAACAATTCAATCAGATTCTCTTGCAATGAGTCATAAGCAACAGTGTTCTTCCCTAAGGTTATCCCAATGCACAGCTAAGACTGAAATAACAATGGTCTGGTAGTCTCCAAGCCTAACCACTAAGTTGGTGACACAAAGACAGTGGTCTATGTAAAGTGATCAGCTTTATTCCACAATGCTTCTCTTTGGAATATGTGTTCAGAGTTTATAAGGACTCATTTTTAGGACTCAAGCAAAATTCATCTACTCTGTGAAACAAGTAAAAAACCACTTTTGCCTCTGCTACTAGATGATCTTAAATAAGTTGGTTCTTTCTCCAATCTTTCTCCAAGATTCCATTACCTTATCTGTTTTGGAGTTGGGAAGTAAAATGTGATTATGTATACTCAAGTGTTTTAAACAAGCCTGGAACATTATTATGTAGAGTAATATTACATTATTACTCAATAAATGTTGGTTGAACTACAACCCAAGGTATGCACACACGCACATGCACATGCACACACACACACACACACACACACAGAAAAATTTGTGCAAGTGAGTTTGGGCACTATTCTTTTTTAAAAATTTTTATTAAGATTTTATTTATTTATCTGACAGAGAGAAAGAGAGCACAAGCAGGGGGAGTGGGGAGGGAGGGGGAGAAGCTCCCCACTGAGCAGAGTGTCCAATGTGGGATTCCATCCCAGGACCCTGAGATCATGACCTGAGCTGAAGGCAGCCTTTTAACCAAATGAGCCACCAGGAACTCCTGGGTATTATTCTTGATACTATTTATTCTTTCCATCAGACATCATAGCCAATTAATCATCAATATCTTGCAGATATTATGCCCACCCAAATTTTTAAGCCTGTTTTTTTCTCTCCAGTCTCTCTGCTAGAGTTCCTACTCTCATCATCTCTCACTTGAACCACTGCAACAGATGAGATCTAAAAGCTCTATATGCCCAACCTTCTAGAGCTGGATGTGTTCTTTACACTACAGATGAGAAATTCACAACAAATATCACTCCTGCTGAAACTTCCCTATTGGCCACAGGACAAAGACCAAGCTCTTCAATGCAACATGTAAACCTCTCCATGGCCTATTCCTGTTAACCTTCCTATACTCATATGTTTATAGAGCTCTCCTCCCCACCGCTCCTCCTCTCTCCCACCATAACCAAATTCATATCCCAATGCTATCAGTCTCCCTCTATTTTCCTCTGCAAGCACTTAGATGTTTTACACATCAAACCTTTTTCTTTTCTTTTTTTTTTAAGATTTTATTTATTTATTTGACACAGAGAGAGAGAGATCACAAGTAGGCAGAGAGAGGCAGGCAGGGGAGGGGGGAAGCAGGCTCCCCGCTGAGCAGAGAGCCTGATGCGGGCCTCCATCCCAGGACCCTGGGATCATGGCCTGGCCGAAGGCAGAGGCTTTAACCCACTGAGGCACCCAGGCGCCACTCAAACCTTTTTCTTATGCTATTTGCTTATCTCAGAATACCTTTTGACCTTCATCCTTCATCTAGCTAATATCCATTTATTTCTTAAGCTCAAGTCAGGCACTACCTTCTTTAAGAAGCCTTCCCTGAATCCCCTTGCCTTGGTTTACATTAGGTGCTGTACCTTGCATTTTCCTCTATCATAACACTTCAAATTTTGCTGGAATTTTATAACAATTTCTATATCTCAGCCAGCAGACAGTTAGTTCTTTTATGACAAAGGCCTTCTCTAGTCCTCTACCATATATAGTCAGGATATAGAAGATACAGATGCTACTTTGACCCATGGTAGATGCACAGTCATTTATACAATTTCAGCCCAGTCAATGTGAGACACTATAGCGAGTTCTGTCCCCGGGGAAGAGGTTCTGTGCTCTTTCATGGCTCCTCTTATGCTTACCCATGGGGAAAGGCTGTTACTGGGAGATCTGTGTTCAAATTCCACTGGTCAGACAGTTTCTAACTAAGGCCAACATCCTTAAGGTGGTCCTCTGGGAATCTTTTGCAGACAGGAATGGAGCCATACAGGAATAGATCTCAGCATTATTTCTTTCCTCTGAACCAAACTGGCTCTGAGTAATGCCTTTGCGATCCTGACCACATCCTCTTCTCCCACTGCCAAAAAAAAGGGGCTAGAGATAAACCATAGCTCCAGCTCCAAGACTTCAGGGAAGGTGACTCGCTTGCTGGGTCAGGGCCATATTTTAGGAAGGCTCCTTCAACTCCCTTGGGTCTTAGACTGTGTCCTTCCAGTCTTATAAAAAATGGGCTGTCAACAGCAAGTCAGAAAATATTAATGAGGTGGGCAAGAGATGCCCCCTGAAGGGGGAGGATTGCAGAAATTGCTGAGAAAACACTCAGGAAGATGATATTTCTAAAGATTTTGCCCTCTACTTCTAGTGACTTTCATATAAATTTACTGCTGATTCTCCCAACTTCATCGGAAATACTTAGATTCTACATTTTGATTTCAGAAAATTAAGCATAATTTGAATTGGAAGGGATATTAGAGATACTCTGGGCCAATCCCAGAGCTTTTGTTTTTCCAAAGGGAAGTGGGGGATTTTGTTTTCCTGGCTGCCCAACATTTAATGTCTTCTTGTTAACCAGACTTCCATTTTCCTTTGGCGGGTCTGTGGTAGACAGAATTCGAAGATGACCCCTAAGATTCCTGCTCCTGCTTATGTTCCCTATGTAAAGGACCAGCATAACATAATGTTATATAACTCTCATAATTAGATTAGCATCAGTCAATTTGGAGTTAATCAAAAGGCAGATTATCCGGGTATGCCTATCTAAACAGATGAGCCATTTAAGAGAGAAATTCCTGCTGACCTTAAGGATAAAGACAACTGCCATAATGTGAGAGAATAGGACCATGAGGCCAGAGCCTGAAAATGGCCTCTAAGAGCTAAGAGAAATCCCTGGCCAAGATCCAGCAAGACAATAGGGACTTTGGTCACACAACTAGAGGGAACTGAGTTCTGCCAGCAGCCACATGAGGTTGGAAGGGGGTGCTGGGCCTCAGGTGAGACCACAGCCCTGGCTGACACCTTGACTGCAGCCTGCTGAGGCCCTGAGCAGAGAATGTAGTTATGCTGTGCCTGGATTTTGGATGCTCCATTTCTTTACTGGTTATATGAACAGGACTATCTCACCTGCATCTTCAGGAACGGCATGTGTTCCAAGCTTAAGCTAAGCACTGTGTTCCATCCTCCTGTCCACAGTGATTGGTTCAAGATAGGCATGTGAGCCAAATTGCACCTATGAGAATCAGGCCTAGGGCTTTTGTTGGATTTGTTAGGAAACAAAAGTGCTCCCTTTTCACTGAAATTGAAGCTGAGGGCATTTAGCTCTAGAGCTGATGTCAACCATATTGCCACCATGTGGAGGTTGGGAACGAAGCCAACACTAAGAAGAACAGATTTCAGCAATGGAGAAAAACAGATTTTTAAATGTATTTTGAGTCCTGGATCAAGCCGAGTCTAAAGGAGAGATTACATGCGGAAGTTTCAATGACCTGAACCTGCAACTTCCACATTTACCCTAAGACAATTTGAGACCAGGTTTTTGTCCCATACAATACAAAATGCTCTATCGGAAATGTGGGACAGCTTGGGGCCAGAGAAGGAATATGTTGACCCAATCGCACTGTTAACAAGTTACAAATATGACATAAAAGGAACCAGATCTCCTGGTACCCAGTCAAAAAGACTCACCATTGCCCTATTGCTTTGCTGAGTACCTCCCTGGGAACCACAAATTATTGATTTCCTGGGAAACAAATGCAACAAAATGGCAACAAAAATAGTTCAGTAAGCGTTTACTATAGGCCAAGCTCTTTGTTATGGAGTATATATGGTATTTAATTTTACATTCCCATAAACTTTATGAATTTTGTATCTTAATTATCTCTATTTTAAAGATGACGAAAGTGAAGCTCAGAAATATTTACCAACGTGAGCAAGGAAGGTCACATAGCTAATAAGTGGAGGAGCCAGAATTTAATCCTTATCTGTCTGGCTCCAAAGTCTATTCTCTCAACTATTGTGTTCATTGTTGCTAGGATTAAAGAGAAACAAAACAAACCTAGGGGATGTTTCTTTATGACTTCAAATTTATTGCAAGGATATGTCATAAAGGAGTCTTTTTTGATTAATGCAGATCTACAAAGACTGGTTTTGTATTCCTCGGCCAATCAGCACTTCCATGCTTGAAGAAATCTTTAATCCCTAACACTGGATAATATTAAGTTGCATATCTCTTATCCTTTCTTTATTTTAAAGATTATACAGGAAGTATTTTTGGAAGGAGAAAAACGCAACTTGCTCCGTAGGAAAAAAAATGTCAAGCTAGCAGTGGGACACTTGTATTCAGATCCCTATTCTGCCCAGAATTCCCTATGTGATCTTGGGCAAATCACCTCTCTCCACTGGCCTGTTTTCTGATCTATTAAATCAAGAAGCTTATGTTAAAATGGATGAAAAAGTTTTTGTGTGTAGAAAATGTCTTCCACTATGAAGATACATTGATGAGACTCCAAAATACTCCAGAAACTTTTTTGGCTAAAACACCATTTATTTCAATTTGGATCCCATGTGGGGTCCTGGAATATCTCTGAGATGTTCAGGCACTGAAAAGTCACTGTGCCCAAATTATAAAATACTTGTTAAGTACTTATCTGTTAAGATGCTTACAACATTAAATATGGCATCTTGACTGTGTATTAAATATACTTTATCAATGAGGAAATAGAGCTACAAAAAAGTAAGTAACTTCGCTAAGGAGCAGGGCATAAACACAGGTCCACTTGACACCAAAGTTTATCTATCCATTCCAAGTCAAACAGCTTCCCACCTGACTCCTATCTCATACTAGCTTCTTCAATTTTAATTTTTATATCTTCTTTAAAGTCATTTGAAGCATGTTATGGATCAAGACATGGTACAAGTCAAAATGAAGTAAATTATTTTTTTTTTTCCTGAAACAACAAAGCACAACACTGTCTAATGGGATAATGAAAGTGTTGGTTATCCTTAAAACAATCTTTCTTGGCTTCCATTTTATCCTGTGCATGATAAAGGCACCTTTTTAAAAAATATTTATTTTCAAAAACAATTTCAGATTTACGAAAAGATACAAAGATAGTACAGAGAGTTTCTGTATACCCATAACCAGTTTCCCCTATTGTTAACTACTAGCACTTAGTGTGGTATTTTCTGCAAACAATGATCCTATATTGATACATAATTATAAATCAAGTCCATACTTTATTTACATTGCCTTAGGTTTTACCTAATGTCTTTTTTTCTATTATAGGATCTCATCCAGGATACCACATACATTAATCATCATGTCTCCTTAGGTTCTTCTTGGCTGTGACCATTTCTCAGACTTGACAATTTTGATGAGTATTGGTCAAGTATTTTGTAGGATGTCCCCAATTGGGATTTGTCTGATGTTTTTCTCATGACTAGACTGGAGTTATGGGTTTTGAGGAGGTAAAATGCCATTCTTGTCACATCATATTAAGGAAAAATATGACCAACTTTCCTTACTGCTGTTGGTGTTGACCTTCATCACCTGGCTCAGCTACAACTGTACCTTTTAAAGTCCATAGTTTCTACCCTTTCTGAGTTCTTCCCTAGTCTACCTGGACCCTATCTGAACACTGCTTCTCTTTCAAACTATGCTATAGGACTAGGAGATAACGATCTTAGGCAAGAGGATTCTATGGCAGTCTGGTGACTAGAGGTAATTTCTGGGGCATGTAAAGAGGAGGATTTTTTACTTCCTGACAGTTTTCTCCATTGTCTCCTTTGCTGTAATAAACTTAACCCAAGAGGCTACACTTTGAACCTATTGAGTAGCCAACAGTTTTGAGATGGATTATATTAGTAATAGGTTATAATGCATTTTGGGGGGCCACAGAATAAGGGACTGTGGATGCTGTTTGTGTTTCCCACACATACTACCAAGGAAAACAGACAGGATTTTACCCCTTGTTATAATACCTTATATTCACACAGGAATTTACCTTTTAAAGAAATTTTACATATTTAATCTGCACCTCAAATTTGTCCAATAGATACTTTTTGAGTGAGTGAATAAATGAATGAATGCATGTGTACATTCCCAGCTCAATGTAGCACTGCAAAGTGGAAATGGTAGAGTTTAGATTTACATAGAACTGGGTTTGACTCTTACTGAGCTTACAGAATTTACAGACTCTTAGATCTTAAGTATGACAGATGATTTTCACAGGCCGTCATATTTATAGGATGGTCAAATGAATCTCAAAATGAGGGACAGATTTCAATGCAACAACTCATGCAGAATAACTGACATTGAGATAATACCCGATACTTTTGTTACCATGTAGGACTGGAACACTGACCCACAATGTATGAATGAGGATAGCAAATAATGATTACAGTGCCATTTAAAATAATATCATACAGATAAATCTCAAAGAGAGGGGCTATTACTATTATCATCACCACTTGACAAAGGAGGGAACAGGCTCAGAGAGGTTAACTAAGTTGCATGAGGGAGGCAGGATTTGAGCTCCGTTCTCTCCGACTTCTGAACCCGTGCAGAAAGCACTAGATTATAATTTGGTACCCTTTCTTCTTTTGGAGGGAATTTCCTTGCTGAAGAAACTGTAGTGCTCTGGTGACTGCTTTGGGAATGAAGCAGAGCCATCAAATTAAACAATTCAATATACTATGGTCTAAAATACATGAGCTCCTTTCTAGAAAGAGCAGAGAAGAACCAAAAGTTCCCTTAAAATGGAGATCACTTTGTTCCTCTGAAGAAAAGCTTACTTTATAACCACACTGTAGAAATCACTTTAGAGTTTAAATTTTTTTCTTCTTTGTTTCTTTCTTTAAGAGAAAAAAAGAGTCATAATTGCTAAGATTTATTCAGGAAACTTTTCTCTAGAGGATTCTAAACAATTTTGCAGTGTTTCTTAACCTCCTTAGCCACCCCCTTGGGGTCTCTCCAAATTGCTGTCTCATTAAAGAAGGAGTGCCCTACCCAGGCTTTTGGGGAGAACACATTCAACTATTTCTCAGATGTATCATATACATAGCGATGGGCGGGAGGCAGGGATCTTGAGGCATTAGATCATCTAGCTTATTCCAACACTGGGAGGTTGTTTCCAGTTGGATATCTCAAGTGTTGTGAATGGATGCTAACCTGAAGAACTTCACATCTGTTACTTGAGGCCAGCCCTTGAGCAGCAAGACCCACTGATGGAACAGGTATTGTTTTGTGTTTGGGGTTTGGGGGCTCTGGGGTTTTGTTTTTGTTTTTTGTTTCTTGGATTATTCAGGCAAGCCTTCTAGGTAGGGATAAGAAAAGCACAGAGATTATCACTCTGTACACACTATTTAGACTGAATTATGCTGACTTTATGACCTGGTGCTTGAGAGGGTGCCAACACCTTGTGCTCACTCTCTGTTCCTAGCCAGTCAGGGAGAGGGGACTTGAAGAAGAAAGAAAAAGTAGCAGGAGAAATGTGAAAAGATGGAAGAGTATCCCCCCTGTCCTTTCTGCCTTTGTCACCAGCACCATCCCCTTCTATCTCACAGCATAGCTCTCATTTCTTCCCCTGCACTCCCAGTGTAGCTGAGGATTTAATCTCCTCAGACAGTGGTAGAATTGGTTGCACTTTTTATTTTATTGCATTTGCAGTGGGTGTACAACATGTCTTCATTAACTCTCCATGACATTCAGAATAGCTTGGGATAAAAAAGACACTCAATCAAAAAGGAAAAACAGTCCCCCACCCTCCCATCTCCAACCCCAAGTATCCCCCAGGGCATGTATTAATTACTGAAGATGAATGCTGGGTCTTCATTCTCAGCAGGGGCTTCTAAATCGTATTGCTCTGTCAGGTTGGAAGATGGTGCTTCATCTTGCAAAATGGTAAAGAAGTTCAACTTCTTGTGGAAGTAGCAGCTAATATTGGCTTCCAGGACTGAGTGCCTACATGGCGCCTAGTATTATTGAAGTCTTTTCAAGAATTAGCTCCCATAATCCTTACACCTTCAAGAACAATCATCCCCATCTGCTGGATGGAGAAACTGATTCCAAACACCATGCTATTTCCAGTAAAATAGATGGCTCCCCATGGTTCAAAATGGAGAGAGGTCTATAGTTCTTCAAGGTGATCTGCATCCAGGAAGACACTATACTCTATCTCCACTGTTGAAGTTTGATAGGTTCTCAAATGCGAGCTAATACATCAACCTTCTGAGGAAGGTTTCCTGGTTTCAGACCAGATGGAACTGTTTTTGTTTTGTTTTGTTTTTAACAAGCAGGGCTGTTATGGCTGTCCACTAAGGAGGCAATGTTCAGATGCGAGTTGATCTCCCTTTCCTTAACTGTTGTGTTGCCAAACTACCTTCTGGATACCCCTTTTCTTGTCTCTTCCTTGTCTCACCTGACCTGAACAATCATCAACATTCCAGAGCTGAGGCTGAAGAGGTACTGAACCCAGAAGAGCAACACTTATATTTTTAAGATTTACTTATTAATTTTCAAGAGAGAAAGCATAATCAGGGATAGGGGCAGAGGGAGAGGGAGAGAAATCCTCAGGCAGACTCCCCACTGAGTGTGGTGCCTGACCTGGGGCTCAATCCCAGGACCCTGAGATCATGACCTGAGCCAAAAATTAAGAGCCAGACACTCAACCAACTGAGCCACCCAGATGTCCCCAGAAGGGCAACACTTATAAATAAGTTTTCTTGGGAACCCTAGTCTCAATATTTGCTTTCAGAATAATACTTTCTGAACAATCCTAAATATTCTCCCCCTTCCTATCTACACTCATTATTTTAAGAAACATGTATTTATTAAGGATTCTGAGACATCCTATAGAAAAAAAAAAAAGCAAATAAAGCAGAAAGAAAACAAAACACAAAGAAACATTTACTTTTGTTTCAACAGCCTGTCATTTCTCTTATTTAAATTTTTAAGTGTTCCCCGCTCCCCCAACCCTGGGAACATCTGTTCACATCCTTTGGAACTATGGTTTTCTAGACAACACCTTAGGGATCTCTATGGCAAGGAATATCCAAAGAGTTACCATCATAAATCCAAAATAAAACGAGGATTTCACTGATTGTCCAGAATGATGTACACCTCTCTTCTGAAATGTTACATTGTTTTGCCTTTATTGCTCTTATGGCTTATAGCTTAAAGACAATAAACTAATGGCAAGAGACAGATGTGCAAAGATGAGATGGAGGTGAGCAATGTGTCCTACCTTGTTATTTTTCTTCTGCACTTGTTTTCCCTGATTACAAATGAGTATGTGTTCATCATATAAAATTCAAACTTCAACCAATGCAGAATCCATATGCTCTACCTCAGGTTGCACTAGTATCGAATCCTCATTCCCTTACAACAGTGTAAACTCTCTTCTAATGGGCACATAGCCTGATTACTGGAACACCGTAGGTGTTCAGGAAATGTGAGTGGAATAGGTGAATCAGTTCTGTTTTTATTAATTTTATTCCCTCTGCCAGAAATTCCTTGTGGACAGAGAGCCCAAATTTACTCACCTGTGCTCCTCCACACCTAACAGGGTACCTACGTGCAGTAGACACTCAGTAAACCTCTGCTTGCTGCAATCACTTGCCCTCAGGGAGTGTTTCTCAGAGCAGACACTGAAGGAAGGTCTCTGCAGCTAGACCCAGGCAGGCTTGTGTTTGTACTCCTATTCTGTCATGTACTTGCTATTGAGTTTATTAAGAAGCTTGGTATCTGGGTCTACTAAATGGGGCCAATACTACCTGTTTTAAGAGCGGCCGCTAGGCTCACATGAGGAGATGTATGTAAATATGTTTTGTAAATGCTGGAGAGTTTACTCAAGTTAGTTATTTTATGATTATAAAGAAGGTGGGCTGTTTTTTTAAATGAGCCAAGTTTACTCAAATAAAAAAGCATTACCTGAGTGTTTCTTCTATGCCAAAGAGAGAAACAGATAAAGAGATCATGGTAAACTGTGTGGTAAGTGGTAAGGGTCACAACTGGGGTGAGCAGAGGATGCTTTGGGGACACAGAGAAGGGATGCTTCCTGCGGACATAAGGCTGCAGGTGAAAGAGGTAAAGCTGCAGGTATATTTGGAGAGAGGACCATGCCAGGGAGAGGGATGAGCTTGTGCAAAAAACACACACTGGGTAATACATACATAAGTAGGAAACTACCGCTGTTCTAACAGGGATGCCAGACAAAAGGTCTTGTGATTAACCACTGCCAACTTCCAGCTTCAGAAAAGGGGAAGTCAAGGATACCTTGTCAAGCATGTTCCCGACTGTCTAGCATGTGTTAGAGCACAGATCCCTCCCCATAATGTCTTGAGGGTTGCTAGAGTTCAGAAAAGAGAAGTTACCTGACCAGATTCACACAGGCAATAGGGGTCAGAGCCAGGATTACAACTCTGGCCTAGATCAAATGGCCCATCCATCACAGTTCCTACCTAATGCATCTGTCCTCATCTATCCTGGATGGAAGAGAAGAAGGAATGGGAATACCCTTACTGTAATAAACCTCTTTTTTGCGGGGGACTAGTGAAGGATGCTCAGGGTCTGAGCTGGATTTTTTGTTGTAAATGGCCAAGATAAGTCAATTGTGGCTGCTATGGAAGTAGGGACCCATGAAACCTGGCTGGCTGGTTGTAATTAATCACTGCAAGGCAGCAGAGAAGGAGCCCAAGCTGTTAGAA
The DNA here is from genome assembly GCF_963455335.1 of Martes martes. NCBI lineage: Eukaryota > Metazoa > Chordata > Mammalia > Carnivora > Mustelidae > Martes > Martes martes. The sequence continues at coordinate 78,000,508 of NC_137900.1, forward strand.
CACCCAGGAGGCTGTGGTTGCAGGGTTCCAACAACTGACATTTGCAACTGTCTCCACAGGAGACTGAAGCTTTGGAAACTCCAGAACTCAGCAAAGATTCTGAGGCTTGGGAGCTTTGTCCTTTTGGACACCTTACCCTAAGGAGCTCTCCAAGGAGCTCTCCAAGCCCCTGACATTTGGGGGATTGTCAGAGCTTTGGGCTGCCAGAGAAAGGCCCTATCTCAGAAGCCAAAGTCATCAACAGAAAGGGAATTGAACGAGCAGGTTTTTCAGAGGCTGGAAGAGAAACTGTTTCAAAAATCTGTTTTGACTTTTGCAGACACTGCCTTTCCCTCTGGCCCCATAACTGAGTGGGGCTGGTGATACTTATTCATCTCTTAGTCTATGGCTGAGTCACCCCCTCCTTCTCATCAAAATGTTATGAGTATGCAGAGGAAAGGTGTTTATTGAACAGTTTCAGTCCATTTTAGGGTGGTAGTCATGTAGGGGGTTATGGTTGTTCTCCCCAAAAAGAATTCCAGAAGAGTCCTGTACCTAGTAACTGAGTAAGAAAAATATCAGTCTGTACATACAGATGTAGATGACTTAGGCTTTCTTTTGGTGAGTGGGGGAGAGTGAAATCTATTTTCACAGAAAATAAGACAATAATGTCCCTTCCATCAATCAGGATCTCCGTGAACTTTAACCAAATACTTATAAAGGTACCCAGCCAATAGTTGCGGTACCAAGTACTCCTTATCTTCATGTATGTGTCTTCTGGTTTTGCCTTTGTTCTTCTTCTTTTTTTTTTTTTTTTTTTTTTTTTAGAGAGAGAGAGAGCACACAGGTAAAAGCTGATAGAGGCAGGAGGGGCAGAGGGAGAGAGAATTTCAAACAGACTCCCTGCTGAGCATGGTGCCTGATGCTTTAAGGCTCCATTTCAGGACCCTAAGATCATGACTTGAGCCAAAACTGAAAGTCCAACGCTCAACCAACTGAGCCACTCAGGCACCTCTTGCCTTCCTTTGTATTCCCTCCTTTCCTCCTTACCCAGCAATTCTCCTCTGATTCTATTTGCAAGTCCAGACTAAGTTCTATGAGAACAGTGCTGGTGGTGTAGATGATACAATGAATCTAATGAAATTACTCTTGCCCCAGGGCTCTCCAGTTAAAAAGGAACCCCTTGCAGCTGTATAGCACCATATACTTTACCAAGTACCCTCAGATTCCCTATCTCATTCACTCTGCACTGCAATTTTGTGAAGTAAGTAGATAAATGGTATTTTCCCCCATTTTACTAATGCTGAGATCCAAGAGCAGCTATAAGTCTGGTTATGTCTTATTTTGTGCTGCTCTGTCTTTAGGCTGAGCTATATCTATCTACCTGACTTACCATAAGTACTGTGATAGCCCACAGAGCCTACAAATTTAGCAGATGTGTAACTGGCCTCATCATCTCCCTTCCCTCCCTCCCTCCCTCTTTCCCCCTCTAGTTTTTCTTGGGTCTTCTGGTTCAACAGAAAGCCTCTGCTATTCCTCTAATCATCCAAGAGGGAGAGCTTTCCTTCCCACAACAAACCCATATCCAACCAGTTACCATCACTTATAGATTCTCTCCCTTTTTTATAATCTTGTAAGTCTACCTCCATTGCTTCCATACCAGTCCAAGCCATCATCATCATCAGCCTCCCGACCAACCTCTGTAGAGTTTGGTCCTGCCTGGTCCATTCTTTATACAACAGACTGAGTGTTCTTTGTAACATGGAAGTCTGATTATATCACTTTCCCCATCCTATAAGTTAGAACTTTCAGTGGTTTCACGGGTCTACAGGGGTAAATACATATATTTGATTATTTGTGATCTGACTACTATTGATTATTTGTGATTTGAATATTGGGAGTATTTATTCTATTCTAGTCTCATTGTTACTAGATTTCCACATTATCCCATTTTACACTCCAACCCATACCATGAGATTCTCATGTTTTAACCAGATTGAAATTTCTCCTACTTAAACCCACGCCTCACTCATCTGTGTTACCCATTTCTCATCTGGCTGATCACCTGTGTGCTTTCAGGTTTCACACTGCTTCTTCCAAAAATTCTTCCTTGAGTACCTTCCAAGTTGTCTCCTCTAGGTTTCCATACTATTTTGTACTGCCCTATACTATGTCACTCATTCCATTACAGTGTTTCTGGTGTTTGTTTTACTTTTTATTTTCTCTGTATCCGTTGAGGGAAGAGTCTGTGCCTTATTCAACTTTAGCTCCAGAGGCTCTAGCAACAGTCTTGCACACTGTGGATCTTTGATGAATACTTGAGAGGTGCAGTAACTTGTCTGAGATGCTCTACTTAGAGTCAATGAGCTGCTACTCAAAACTAAATCTTGTTTCTCCAAGTCAAATACCATACAGAGGAAAAAACAAACAAACAAAAACAAAACAAAACAAACAAATAAAAAACTGGAGTGGTCACACTGTAGGAATGATGAGAATTCATTCTTCTCTGTTGAGAAGTTGATGGATAGGGTGTAGCACGTTATTTGTAATATAGTGACGTAGAAGGGACTACATAAATGCCTTCTATGAAGAAAGCTTTCCTGGCTCTCATCTTGTCTCCACTACCTCCCCATTGTCATCTCTCACTGTTCTCTTAAGGACCCATTCTGTCTGCACCCCCACCTCCTGTCTTTGACTCTATTGGGAGAAGAGAAAGAAGTTCCCCAGAAGTGCTATGGTACCTGCTTTTTGTTTTCCCTTGAGAGGCAAAGGAAGTACAGGTCCCACTAACCAGGCTCACTCTCACCTAGCTGTCATCAAGCCCCCTACTTCACAAAGGGAAATACAAGTAAATTAGGGGTTTGGTGCCTACAAAACCAAATAAATTTGGTGTCCGTAAAACCAAAGACTTGGAGCAGTACGTATCTCCCTCATCATATGCTTCCACCAATGTTTACTTAGCTAGAAATTATAATGTAACGAAAACAGTTCTCATCACCCCAGGGAGGACTACAGAGTCCCAAAAGGAAGATCACTGCCAACAAACCTAGTGTTAAATTCTAAGCCTGTTGTGAAGTTGTCCATTTCCTTAAGAAGAAAACTGAGGCCGGGGGAGAAAGAATGTGCCTGAGGCCACTCAGTAAGAGAGCCACAGAACTGGAATGCAGGTCTGTGGGTTCCGTATTCATGCTCTTTTCAGCTTTTCTAACAACTCTGAGGATACCCCATGCTGAAAAGCCAGAAAAAATGAATCCCATTTACTCTGGATCCAGAGGTAGTTAGCAACCCAGTATGCTTTTGAGGGGTTTGGAAATTTGACTGCGTTTTGAGGGATGGGATGTTCCATTAATCATGGAAACCAATAATATGCCTTCATTTGACAATTTTTTCAGAGCCAACCCTGAATGTCCACTATTTTCCATTACATTTGTAATCTCTCCCTCTCAGGGAAGAGAAAAATAAAACAACCAAGGGGGAGAAAAGGCAGCAGGGTGACTCCATGTGTGTGTTTTGCTGTAGCGGAGTGGATGGGCCGGTTTAAATTTGTCAGTTCCTGGCTCAGATTCCCTGTGCCCTGACTCTGAAGAGTGTTCCCGTTGAATTTTAAATGGGAGTAAAATTAGGTCTCCACATAGGACCTCTCATACTTTTATTTCCTTGGGTGTTCCTGCATGGCACACGAGGATGGAAAGCAACACTGTGTGTTTGACCCTACTGAGAAGCCCATTATGCTCTGGAGAAGAAATTACTCACTGCCTCTGTGTTATTAGTTGAAACACACCTAAAGCCTGGCCATGGACATGTCAGTGCTGGGCATTTGGAAGTTTTAAAGCAAATCAGGAAAGAAAACTTAGGCTATAAGGAATCTTACCACTGACTTAGACCAATCTCCTTTTTTATTTTTTAAACAGGGAGTGTGGAGAAAATTAAAAGGCAGAGTGGAGAGGTAATATGACCCAAGGTCACATGGTGAGTGACCAACAAGTCAAGGATGGATATACCTGTTTCCTAGCTAAGTTTTACTAATGACACTGTATGCTACTGTGGCTGGCTGCAGAGGGTCTGTGGACAGAACAGGGCTTGGTCCTTTCTCTGTCATTGTTTTCCATGCCAAGGTATAATCCATAAGGCCTTCTGTGGTACATCTCCCAGGGCCTACTCTGCCACTCTTCAAGGGTCTGCCCCTTTGCTCTCTCCTCACAATGAGGGCACCCCCTGCCATTTTCCTTGGACTTTCTTCACAGAGCTGCACTTTAGTTGGGCCACTGAAAGCCTCTTTCCTCCAAACAAGACTGAGGCCATGCTTATATTTTAATACATTTTTGGAACTTCCACCCCAAAGGAGGGATGAGGGGAAGGAAGTGAGGTGGGTACAAAGGAAAAACAAATACAAGATGACAAATTACTGAGCTATCCGCTTCATAAGAACATCCAGCTGATGGCTAGCTCATGGAGGCTGTCTGGGGAGAGGCAGAAGAGAATGACTATGTATTACAACAGTTACCCAGGGTTGAGCCAGAGGATGGGAAAGCAATTTATCTATATAGTTTTTGCCTTCTGCTATATCTCATTGGTCATAATATTCTCCAAAGAAGTTAACTCTCCAACATTTCCAGTTAGCATCTGCAACCCTGCAGAGTCATTGCAGCAATCTGAAAATCTACAGATCTGTTAGAAGCCATGCAGCATCCTGGTCTTCTTCCATGGGGAAGGTCCAGGCAATCAGGTGCCAGGAGAGGAGGTGACAGAAGGATCCAGAAAAGGCTAACTCAGATCACGGTCACAAGCAGATGCATGTGCCGATGCCAACTATAATTAGAAGCTTCTGTATACCCCAAATGGAGAATGCTGAGCCCGTAACGTAAAGAAAGGCCTTGAGAAATCATTTTTCTATTTGAATCCTTTACTTTTCCAAAATACATCAACTATGCATTGACCCTTCTGCCCTTCAGTTCAGCTATCCCCCTGTTCTCTCATTCACCACCTCTCACTTCTCTCTCCTTTATACTCCTATTCCCATAGGAAAAACAAAAACAAAACAAACAAATAAACAAACAAAAAAAACCTCCTCATCTCAGTGATTAAAGATGCATGGATCCATCCCTCACCACCACTGTCAAAACTAAGAAAAACTGAAGGGGAAGGTTTTGGAGGGTCTCTCTTTTTTTAAAGTTCTTATTTAAATTCCAGTTAGTGAGCATACAGTGCTCATCACCACAAGTGCCCACCTTCCCCTCCCACCCACCTCCCCTCTGGCAACCATCAGTTTGTTCTCTATAGCTAAGAGTCTGTTTCTTTGTTTGCCTCTCTCTCTCTCTTTTTCCCTTTTAGAGGGTCTTAAAAACTAAGTTTAGGAGCTTGGACAAGGTCAGTGTCTAGTGAGGAGGGTGCCTTTCTGCTCAAAGCAATTCTGACCCCACTGTCCTTACTGTGCATCCTTCCTAGTCACCCCTCTAATCCAAGTCCTACCTATTTTTCAAGTTAAACCTAATTTTACCACTTCTGTTTTCATTCATGCTTCCATTTATGGGATGCTCAGTAATTACTGAACTTCTGCTAAGTTCCAGGTACAGGGCAAGTAGGGAATAGAATGGCATCCTGATGCTATTTAAGTCTAGCAGGGAAAACTGTCAAGACCAGAAAATTACAATTTCCTGTGAAAAGTGCTAGATGTGTAGGATACTGGGTGCCTATAGAATGGGCCCCTGCAGTGTATGGAAAAAAGATTTAGAAGAGACTCCTCAGGAAAATGGCATCCAGTGTACAGAATGAAGGATGAAGGATGAGAAGGGGTTAAACTTAGATCCCTGCAGAGAAAACTATGTGTAGTGTCTGGGAGGTGAGAGAGAGCTCCGTTTCTAAGACCTCAATGTGAACTGACCAAATGAAATGCTTAGAGCATGAGAGGTGTGGTAATAATCAGCATCCAAGACGATCCCCGATGATTTTAGTCTCCTGGTATTTATTTACAATCCTGTGCAGTTTCCTCCTGCATTAAATAGGGTGAATCTGTGTAATCACTAAAATATTTTGGAAATGATAATGTGTGACTTAGAGGCCAGGGCAAAAAGACCTTATAGCTTATACCTTGCTCTTTCTTGGATCCCTCAGTTTGAGGGCATGCCAGATGCCATGCCATGGGGACACTCAAGTAATCTTATGGAGACAACCACACAGAGAAAAACTGAGGTTTCCTGCCAGCAATGAGGATTCACTTGCCAGGCATATGAGTCAGTCCCATTGGAAGTAGATCCTCTACTCCCAGTCAAGATTTTAGACAACTGCAACCTCAGATGACATCTCCTCTGTGACCTCATGAGATCCTGGACCAGAGCTCCGTAGCCAAGCTGCTCCTGACCCATGGAAAATGTGTGAGACAATAAATATTTGTTAAGACATGCAATTTTGGGGCAATTTGTTACACAGCAATAGACAACTGATACAAGAGATAAGGACTGCAGAAGGAGACATGGGTCAAATCATACAGGGATTTATAGGGCCTGTTAAGATGTTATGACTTTTAGAAAAATAGTGAATCATTAATGGGCTTTAAGCAGGGGAATGATGTCATCAGGTTTATATTCCTGTAGACTCTTTAAGATCAACTGTGTTCTTAAACTTCTCTTTCTTACAAGGTGCTGGACACAATGCTTTGAAATAAACATGACAAATATAAATTTCAACTGAAGAATGATAGATTGTAGACAGCATAAGATCTCTCAGTAGCAGCAAGCACGGAAAATCTCTGGTTCCCTGACTAAGTAAAATTAATGGAGTATAGCTCTAACATGCCCCCACTTCCCATCATGCCCATATTTATGGATGGGTGAAGTGAAATGCCTACTGTCAAGCATGTTCAAAGCAGTCTCTATAATATAGGTGCAGGGGGTACAGGAAGAACATCCGCCTAACAGACCTAATACAAAATGATTTTTCCAAATATATTTATATTCTTGGTGTGGGAGTTAGAGTAACGATCTGACCCCAAAATGTCAAAATATCTGAAATAAAACTATAGAATCATATAGTCTTAGAGTCATAAAAAGACTGTAGAAGTAAGTTAGTCCAACTTCCAACCCAATGCCGGATTCATCTATAGAAAGACTAATCATAGCACCTATAATTTATTGAGTATTAATTGTTAGGCATTCTGCTAAAACCTTTACTAACACCATCTGACTGACCACTGAAGCACACTAAGAGGTAGCTATTATTACCAAATTTTAAAATAAATAAATAAATAAATAAATAAATAACCAAGCCAAGGTTTAGAAAGCCTAGGTCAGTTCTTCTCAAACTCCAACGTGCATACAAATGGCCTTGGGACCTTGTTAAAATCTAGATCCTGACTCAGTAGTTATGGAGTAAAACCCAAGCTTCTGCATTTCTAATAGGTACTGCAGTGATGGTAGCACAGCCAAGTAAATACCATAGAGTTTCGAAGGAAGGATGTTGTAGATTTAAAGCTTCTTCCACTTAACTTCAAAGAGTAAGTTCTTAACACTAACACCTGCATCACCATTCACCTGGAATGGTGGTTATCCGGTTCCTACTCAAGTGCTTCCATTTGCTTGGAGTCCTCTACTTCATAAGGTGGCTACCCTTTCCAATTCTAAATAGCTATAAAGTTAAGGTTCTTTCTTGTGCTGAATCAAATTCTGTACCCATGGAACTTCAATGGACAAACTGTTGAACCATTACCAAGAAGCACTTACTTTATGATTGGATTATTATTCCTTCTGCGTTCTCCATTCATCAGGTAGCCATGGAGAAAAGGAGGGGAGAATTTTAATACCAACATACTTCTTGAACCTATAATATTCACTAATGGATAACTGGATAAATGATGGGGCCAGAGGCGCCTGGATGGCTCAGTCAGTTAAGACTCTTGATTTTGGGGTGCCTGGGTGGCTCAGTGGGTTAAAGCCTCTGCCTTCGGCTCAGGTCATGATCCCAGGGTCCTGGGATCGAGCCCCGCATTGGGCTCTCCACTCAGCAGGCAGCCTGCTTCCCTTTCTCTCTCTCTGCCTGCTTGTGATCTCTGTCTGTCAAATAAATAAATAAATAAAATCTTAAAAAAAAAAAAAAAAGACTCTTGATTTTGACTCTCAGGGTTGTGAGACCCCCAGGGGGTGGGCTCTGAATTCAGTGTGGAGTCTACTTGAGACTCTCTGTCTCCCTCTCCCTTTGCCCAACCTCTCCCCTCTCAACCCACACTCATACTTCTTCTAAAAAAAAAAAAAAAAAGATGGGGCCAGAGGGTATATTATTCTAGAACAGTCCAAACTTTGACTAACCTGAGTCATATCTAAAGTAACAGTAATGTAGAAGAGAAAGCCAATTGTAACCAGAACCAATTTTCCTTTTTCACATGATTTCCAGTCACCAGTAGGGATATGGCCCTGAATATACTGAAAAATAAAATATATCCTGAGTCATATTAATTAGATTCCTCCACTTGCCAGTACTGGTCAAATGAATCTATTCTTTCTTCCATTCATATAGAATAAGGCATAAGAGGTTGCCCACAGAAAATGTGTTATGGCTCTGTGGACTGGTTCTAGAAGAAATGAATGGTGAGAGTAACTTTCCTATAAACTGTGCACTCAAAATCCAAGCTAAATTATTTAGTTTCAAGGAGAGCACAATCGTATATATAAAAGTCATTGAGCTAGGAGTCAGAAAACCTGAGTTCTAATATAGCCTGTACAGCTAATTTCTTTCATCTATCTGCAAAAAGAGCAGTTAGCTGGAATCAGACCAAGTGGTCATCCATTTCTCTTCCAGGTCAGAAATTCTAAGTGTTAGTTTCACAGAGTGCAAGCAAAACCTTGGGTTCCAAAGCTGACAGGCATCAAACATCTCATAACCTAGTACCAAACTGTCAATTACTTTTCTTCATTTTTTAAGAGTAGCAGGATATTTAAAAAAAAAAAAATCAGGGTTGTTAGAAAATGAAACAGTGAGGTTTACAGAGGGTTCTAATCTATTACTCACTTTTTCAGGACAGGATGTATTTCTCTCAAAAGCCAGCCGAGGTAAAAGACTCACAGACGGATGGTGGCAAATCATGCCGCCTTGCCACTCAGTTCAGAACGTACTGAATTAATAGATACTTGGAAACCTTTCTCAGTTCCATAGTCCCGGCTCACAAATAGGAATTACGAGGTCTTTGACGTCCTGCTGATATTATATTGTTTCTTGATGTTCCTTGGGTAAATTTCTTTAAGTGTCTCTATCCTCAGCTGAAATGATATCTTATAATTTTTTCCATCAATAATCCTTAGTGACTTGTAAGAAGATGGCTCCTAAAACACTGCCATCTACCATTGGGAGACCAAGTTTCCATTTCAATGATAAACCACAAGAATTTTAGAAGCTATGGGCCAACTTTTATGGAGGTTTCTTGTTAATATTACTCATGATATATTTTCCCCCTATTACTCCAAAGCCATATCCCTTTCAACGACTGGAAAGAGTGTGTATTGTCTGAGTTTAGTGTCTGTAGAGGCAGAGGCTTGGGGAAAATGAGGCTTCTTGGGTGTGGATTCAGCACCAGGAAAGTGCTCTGATTATAAAATGGCAGGATCAAAAATGTAATAGAGCCAATCATTTTAAAATCAAACTTTAGATAGTGACAGGCAAAGAGAAAGGAGGATCTCAGGTTTATCAACATCGGCCCTGTGACAGGCACATGCAAGTACCTTACCTGTATTTACCGGTTTAGGTCCTGAGAGGGAGCCATTTATTAACTCTGCTTTCCAAGTGAAGAAATTAAGTGGGACTGGGAGAGTTTAAACATGCCCAAGTTCACACAGCTAGCAAGTGACAGAGAACCAGTGGCTCCAAAAGGTCTACTGTGACCTAGAATCTAAACTCTTTTCAACATTCCTGGCTCTGCTGCTTACTTGTTAAGTTACTTTCGATGAGTTACTTAACACAGCAGAAACTCCACTTCCTCATCTTTTAGGGGGAGAGAGATGCTTTTGATGCTTTTACCCAGAGTGAACAGTGTCTAGCAATACGTAAGTCCATTAAAAATTGTAATCATTAAGGTCATCAACATATCACTATTATAGCATGCTGTTCTTTTAAGTAGATACAGACACACCTATATACATGAAAGTAGACCAGTGCTAAGGCAAAGGAGGAACAGAAGGGAAGGAGAAATATAATTCCACTTTCTCCCTGAATTATATGCTGACATGCATTTTTATTTTGTGGTCACGAAGGTGACACTTCAAGGACTCCACCACATGCTTCTCAGATCACAGTAAGGATGAAGGGGAGCAACCTTCATAAATAAAATGTCTCCTTTTTCCCTTTGTCTTCCCTCCAATTATATTCTCTCCTGCCCACTTCTTACTCTGGCCTCCTGTCTAATTGTATAAGGTCTCCTTGTTCTCTCTTACCTGTGAAGCATTCATCTTGAGAGATGTGGGCTAGGGAAGCAGGAAAGGAGTGGTCAGGGGAATGGATGGAATTGGCCAGATGCATGTGGTCAAGGAGAGGTCCCTCTCAATAATAACACAAAGGAGTAGACAGGCTATATACAGTATCCAGAATTAGCCAAATTTAGACTCCTGAGCTTCCAGGGCTGCCCGTGTTGAACATAACTGCACAGAACTCTAGGGCCCGTAAAGATCATTTAGTATCCTTGGTCCATTAAACAGTCGAGAAGACCAAGGCGCAAGGCAAGGGACTCTGAGCACCAGGGAGTGAAGGTCAAGCTGTTCTGGCTGTCAGTCTCCTCATCACACAGGCTGGTGCCTCAGTCTCCATGTCATTTTCTGTTAGGAGATACATCATAGCCGCTGCAGCAATTTCTACTGTCACTTTTGTCTGTCCTCTCTACCCCCCAAAAGATACTCATCAATCTTACTCTCTTTATCTACTTAAAAACCATCAAATTTTTCCCAAAACAAGTTACTTTTTCCAATCCTGAATTTCAATCCTGGAACATTCTCCAATAAGAATTCAAATGAGGGAAGCCAACTGAAAACAAATATTCTCCAGACTTATAAACTTATAAAACTTCTATATGTACATACGCTTTTTGGTGCACAGGTGTGTGTGTGTGTGTGTGTGTGTGTGTGTGTGTGTGTGTGTGTGTGTGTGTGTGTGTGTTATTCCACAACATATTTTCTATCAGCAACTGACTTGCTTTTGAATACTGTACAAGCCCGTCTGCATTTTTCTCTCCGACTTTAAGCCCATTAGGATGAGAGGGTTTGTTAGATTACTCTGAGTTTTCATTTTACCTTAGAAGTCCAGGCTGTCTCTGAGCTGGCTGCTGTATTTCTGACTGATCTTTTCTTCAAGATAGCACCTTGGCTTATCAAATATATAAACCAAGTTGGGGTACATTTTAAAGAGCTCCCACCCAAGTTTGACATAATTGTGGTCATTCTTTTTTATTTATTTATTTTACAGTTTTGAAGTCCCAAGATCAAGTGCCCTGGAAAAGTTACATGTTTAAAAAAAAAAAAAAAGCTAATGAATTCATGTATTCCATTTGGAAATCTTTGTTTTCGTTGGTGGCATTCTTCACCCCACCCCCTCTTTGGAGATCAAAAGCTCCTCTTTTGGACCAAGGGACAAATGAGGTTTTAGAAATTGCCACACTTTCTCCACCCTCCCTCCAAACAGGCGGCAGCTTGGTCTTTTTGGATCTTGGCAGTTGCGTTCCCCCTTTGTCCCTGAGGTGGTCCAGGGGAGGACCCAGGCCATTGTCCCAGGCTCCAACCTTTGTTGGATTCTTGAGAAAGGACTGCTAAGGCAGACACAAGGCTGGCTTTCAAGTTTTCCCGCCTCGAAAACTCTATTGAGGCGTTTTGTGTGGTTACTTGTGGGGGTCAGGCTTCTGATCTGACCCCTCGCCTCCCGGGGTAATTAGAGCATGCAGAACAGCACCTCCTTCCTGGCTAATTGGCTCTCTCAATGAACCTTTCAGAGAGGAAGTTTGTCTATGACTCACTTGCCCTCCACAGCACACTTCAGGCCCCAGCACACTCATCTGTCTAGGTGATGGGATAGAGATTTAGGAAGTGATTAGAACTGGGATCAAACAAGCCCCTGATTGCCCCATTAGCAATGGGGCCCATTAACTCTTTGAGAGCTGTCTACCTCCCTGGTGGGAAACCTAACTGCAACTGAAAGCACTTTCTCAGGCTTGGTGATGCTAATATGTTTATAATGCATTTCCAGCAAGTATGGTAGCTCCTGGGATCTACCTGGGAATCAATTAACATCGTATAAAAACAGCAACATTTGGCTTGACATTAACAAACACCTTAGACAAAGACAGGCAGATGCCAGGGAAGGGAGTTGAAGTAGAAAATAGTTATTTTAATAAATCGTGATACACTGGTGCCAGGAATTGGGGATAGGGAGGCAATAAGGATTCTGTTCTCTGTCACTATGGCCACCAGCTCTATGGAGCTTCCTGCAGTTAATTCAGGGAAGCAAGTGTGAAGGCTCCTCGATAATGCTGGACACAAGACCTCCCTGGACACAATCCTTGTGGACTGTCCCCAAGCCAGGCCACTCCATCTGGTAATGGCCACATTACATTTCCTGCTGGAAAGAGTAAGGATTCTTAGCAGGCTCCAGTGCAGACAAATTAGGTCTTGGTTTTGTAGGTCATCTCTTGTTTTTCATGAATGATTTACCTCCTACTTTCCTGGCTGATGCCCAGGTCATTCACAGACTGTAACTTGAATCTTCCCTGACAGGTTGTGACTTTTAGGAGTTCT